>NW_027507903.1:583834116-584078810 GCF_037356315.1 Lithobates pipiens
AGTGATAAGGAAGAGAGACAGAAAGAAGGTGGGGGGGGGGGGGAGGAAAGAAAGCGAAAGAGCGAGAGAGAAAAAAAAGAAAAGCAGAGCACGGAGGAGGAGAGGAGACGATGATCAATGATGTGCATATTTGTCGCTCATGTGTCGGTGATGAGAATATTTGTCGCTCATGTGTCGGTGATGAGAATATTTGTCGCTCATGTGTCGGTGATGAGAATATTTGTCGCTCATGTGTCGGTGATGAGGGTTGATTAGCGGCGGGGAATGCGGTGTCTTGTGAAATAGGGTCCTCCATCAGATGCTGTCCCCTGCGTACTGCGCATGCGCAGTACACAGGAGCACAGATTCCGAAAATTGCCGAGGACGAACGGCGCCTGCGCCGTGAGTCCAGGTTCTATCCCCACATCCAAGTGGACATAGAGTTAGAATAAAAAAGAGCCGAGCGCAGCGAGGCCGAGCCCGAAGCGTGGCGAGCGAAGCTCGCCCGCGAGGGGCCCTCTAAATTCTAAACCCTATGTCCGCTTGGATAGTGGGGCTACCTCCTCCACTCACGGCGCAGGCGCCGTTCAGCTTCGGAGATTTTCCGAAGCTTCGTCTGCTCCGTACTGCGCATGCGCAGTACGGAACGGACACATATGGATGGCCGGACTCTATTAGGCAGAACAGCGGCTCCCCCTCCCGGTGTCGGGCTATGATCAGGGTGTGTGCTGGGAGATCGGTGTACAGAGGCGGTCAGGCTGTGACCAGTGTGGGGGGAGGGGGTGGTGTGGCCCCTGTGGGAGGAAGTTTTGGCCCCAGGGGGGGGAGGAGGGAGTGTCCTATAATCCCGGGTGAAGGGCTGTGTGTGCACTCAGTGTTGGGAGGACAAGGTGGAGGTAAGTCTCATCCAGGATGACCGATCTCTATGGGCTCCCAGGGACAGGAAGAGATCAGACACTTTGTAACTTTTTATGTGTATTTCTTTCTCTGATCACATCCAGACTGCTCTCTATGGGGGGAGGCTCTATCGGTTTGCATTGTATATGAAGCCATGCTGGTTTTGTTGCTCCCAGCAGCTGGTAAAGCTCCATGTGGTCAGTGGTGGGATGTCTAGGGAGGTCATCTGGTAGATTTCTCTCATTAGCAGCCATGACACATCTTGTTGGGGAAACATTTACCAATATTGGTGTTGTTTATTAAAAGTACTTCAGAGGTTGAATTGTTGATATTTTTATATAAACTTTATTTTCCTGATACTTGGGTGAAATCTCCTTTCTGAATCCAACAAGACTCCTCTATTGAAGGGGGTAAGAAGAGGCACGATTTCAAAGTCGGATTTAGTGTGAACAGGAGCTCAGAGCAACTATGTAGTACAACTGCCTGGATATATAAATGAATGGGATAGATTAGGGAGATGCTCAGTTTACAAAGTTTTGGTAAGTCTAAAGTTGATTGTATAGTCAGGTTGTAAAGTGCTTTGCAAACTGTTGGCACTTTATAAATCCTGTATAATAATAATAATAATCAGATTGCAACACGCATGGTGAGCATTATGGCCCATACACACGATCTGAAAATCATACAAAAAATACCACTTTGGAATGATAATTGAAACATGGTACATGGCTTCTGATAGGCCAATCGCAACAGTTCACCCAATATTATCCCATGGGACAAGTATGAAAATATTTCTTGTATGATTTTTGTTTAACCAGTATAGTTTTCTGAAAATCCAATTGAACACATGACATTTCCGAATTTTTATTCTGTTGTGCGAGAAGTTTCGTAACTTCAGTAACCTCTTCACTTTCTACTTGTGACTAGCAAGCAAAAATAAGTCAGACGATCTGTTGTCTCTGGTTTTCGGATCATATGTACAGGGTATAAGGCTTCTTTCATTGCTGCAATTCTGCCCACAATCTTAAATCGCACTGCAATTGCAAAAACGCATGTTTGGGTGCCATTCATTTTCAGGCTCGGTTCACACTGCTGCGATGTTAAAACCCGTGCGAATCCAGAACGGGTTCCTGGCATCACATGTCACCTGCAGGCAGCTCACACTGCCCTATGCGAACCTCTGCGGCTGACAATAGAAAGTTAATGACACCCCAAGATTGGTTTCGCATAGCACGGTGCGAACTGTTAATTTGGACAGGAGTCGGATCTGATTCAGGTACGGACCAAAAAAAAAAAGGATCCTGTGTGATGCAAATTTAGCCATACAATCTGTATGGCTGAATTTGCGTTGCAAATACATCACGTGATTTGCACAGCAGTGTGGTGTGAATCGCATGCAGTGTCTGGCATCATAGCAGTGTGAACCCCAGCCTCAATGGCACCTAATACAGAGTGCGGTTTTGCTCCTTCTCCTCTTTGGAGGAAAAACAAGCTTTGTACACTACGGTTTGCCGTGCAACTTATGCCAAAATGGCCACATTTTTAGTTTTGTTTTTATGCCCTTCTAGATTGTCAGCTCCACGAGCCCCCTGATTCCCTCGTGTATTGTAAGTGTACTGTCTGCCCTCATGTTGTAAAGCACTGTGCAAACTCTTGGCACTATATAAATCCTGTATAATAATAATTTTATTTTTGTTCTGTTTTATTATATCGGGTACTTTTGAAAATAAATGACACCCTAACGTGTTTTGTGATTGCAGTGCGATTTGAGAATCGCAGCGCCAAATATGAAAGAAGCCTTAAAGAGGGATTTCACTGTAAAAATAAATATTAAAAGCCAGCAGCTACAAATACTGCAGCTGCTGACTTTTAATAAATGGACACTCGCCTGTCCCAGGGATCCAGCGATGTCGGCGATCGCTCGGCTGCTGCCACCGCCATTCTAGGTGAGGGAATCGGGAAGTGAAGCGTTGTGGCTTCACTTCCAATTTCCCTTCTGCGCATGCGCGAGTCGCGCAGCGCAATAGGAATGGACCGCGGTGTCTCTGGGACTCGTATGTGTCCCAGCAGACATCGCCCCGGGACAGGAAGAGGCATAGACTCCCCGTGGGAGTCTATGCCAGAAGTGGGTGCAAATACCTGTCTTAGACAGGTATCTGCACCCCCCCCCCCCCCCCGAAAGGTGCCAACTGTGACACCGGAGGGGGGGGAGGGTTCCGATGAGCGGAAGTTCCACTTTAGGGTGGAGCCCCACTTAACAGATTCTACAATTCAGAACACATTGGGGGTTATTTATGAAAGGCAAATCCACTTTGCACTTGGAAGTAGTCACTGTAGATCCGAGGGGACATGCAAGAAAAAAAACAGCATTTTAGCTATTGCATGATTGGATGATAAAATCAGCAGAGCTTCCCCTCATTTCAGATCTACCACTTGGATTTAGAGTGACTGCACTTTGCACTTTAAAGTGCACTTTCAGTGCAAAGTGGATTTGCCTTCGTAAATGACCCCCCATTGTGTGAGGTCAGCTTTAGACATTCTCATGATTTGGGGTCTAACCTGCTGATCCAACAAATCAAATTCTTGAAAATCGATTAATTTAATGGGCAGTTTTCTATGAATGCGATAAAGGTTTACTGTAAACATCAGGCTGTTTCGGTTTGACAGGCGGAAGTACTCTAAGTGATATCATACAGGATGTAGATTGCGTTGTGGTCTTGATGTGTGTGTAAGTATTTAGATTTCGGTTTGGAAAGGTCTGCAACTGGCGAACTCTATTATGTGTCTCAATGTAGACCTCCACCTCCCATGCCGGGTCAGTGGGGTAGGTTGTATAGGGTGCCCAGTATAGCTCACACCTCTCCTAAATACATTCCATCCCCTCCCAGTGTGTCCTTATCACAAAACCACAACCCCTGCATGTTGGGGAATTGTACTTTACAGTTACAATGTGTGTAGTCTCTACCGTCCGGGAAAAAAGACACCCCCCCCCCCCCCCCCCATGTTGTGGAATTAAAAGTCCCATTGTGACCACGGAGGTAGGGGGGGGAGGGGGGCGAAACATTTGCTGCTTTGCTTAATCCTTCAATGAAGAAGGGTAAAGCCAGTCCTACACAAGTAGAATTTTTCTTTCGGATCTTTTTGTTTTATGTAAGAGGGTTTTTTTTTTCTTCTTAACAAATTCATTTCTAATCTCGCGCACACACTGTCGGAAAAGGTTTGATGGTTTTCCCAACGGAATTACGATGGAAGTCTGCTCAAGCTGTCTTGCCTACGCACACACACCAAATTCCGACCGCCAAGAATGCGGTAACGTACAATGTGTATGATGGGACTAGAAAAAGCAAGTTCAATAGCCAGTAGCCAATGGCTTCCATCTCGTAGTTGAATCTGAGCAATCCGATTAGAACGTTTTTCCGTTGGGGGAAAATTGAGAACATGCTCTAAATTTTCTGCTGGCCAGCTAAATTCCGATGGAGCATACACACGGTCACGTTTTCCGATGAAAAGCTCTCATCTGGTCTTTTTCTGGCCAAAATTCCGATCACCTGTAAGTGGCATTTAGGCTTAATTCACACGGGCCTACTACAGCATATGCCCATGCGAGGGCCGTGTTTAGGTGTTGTGCAGGCAGTCCCTTTCCAATCTATTTTGATGCAGCGACACAGCCACTGCTAAGACCTTTTTTGCTAGAAAATTTTGTTAGAATGGAGGCCGTGCGCCCACATCAACATGGATGTCATATTGGGGGTCAATGGCTGTGTCCATCCCAATAGACCTCAATGGGACACCTGTGTATTCTCCCATGCAGGGTATTCTCCCATGCAGGTAAACATGGCCCTTGTATGGGCATATGCTGTACCACTCCTTGTGAGTGAGGCCTAACAGTGAACGTGGTATTTATTTGGTAAAGTTCATTCGCTCCAAAAATCCAATGTTAAAAGCAAATTCAATTTTGAAGTACTTTTAAAAGATAAGTTTATGTTTCGTAACATGTTACACCCATATTCAGAGTGTAACATCCAGGACTTTTCTTATATTTTTTATTTTTTATTTTTTCTGGCAGAACGCACCAAAACTGCATTCCGCTACCTATTTCAGGCATTCTGTCCGTAAAATTCTAATCTGTATAGCCTGCGCCCTGCCTCCCGTGGAGGGAACACAGATAAACCTCCGTACAGTTGTGTAGTCCCATGCCGGCTCCTCCTCCTGCTGCACAATGCCCGAGGGATGGAACAGAGCTTGTGAAAGCGGAGGGCGGAGTGATCTGTACTCCGGCTCTGCCCGCCCCTCAGTGTTGTGCGGCAGATCGGTTTGGTGTTGGATGTGGTTAGTGGCGGTAAGTAGCCTGTCAGTCGGTCTTCCTTCACCTCCTCACTAGCCCCAGGTGTGGTGTACAAAAAAAATCATGCTCATGGGGTTGTGCTGTGTGCTCTCCTGACCACACTCTATTTCCCAGACTATGCTGGGTGGTCTTTTTGCTGACAGTCTCTTTGCTGGACTATGCTGGGTGGCCTTTTTTTCTAGCGGGCGGTTTCCTTGCTGGACTATGCTGGGTGGCCTTTTTGTGGACGGTCTCTTTGCTGGATTATGCTGGGCGGTCTCTTTGCTGGACTATGCTGGGTGGCCTTTTTGCGGGCGGTCTCTTTGCTGGACTATGCTGGGTGGCCTTTTTGCGGGCGGTCTCTTTGCTGGATTATGCTGGGTGGCCTTTTGCGGGCGGTCTCTTTGCTGGACTATGCTGGGTGGCTTTTTGCGGGCGGTCTCTTTGCTGGACTATGCTGGGTGGCCTTTTGCGGGCGGTCTCTTTGCTGGACTATGCTGGGTGGCCTTTTTGCGGGCGGTCTCTTTGCTGGACTATGCTGGGTGGCCTTGTTGCGGGCGGTCTCTTTGCTGGGTGGCGTTGTGCGGGCGGTCTCTTTGCTGGACTATGCTGGGCGGTCTCTGCTCAATATGCATGCTTTGGTCCATGTGAGTCGCAGGCCTAAACTGGTCATTCTCTTTACTGGGCAGTCTTTTTGCTGGACTAAGTTGGGCGGTCTCTAATCTGGGTGGTCTCTTTGCTGGGAATGTCTCTTTGCTCAATATATGGGGATGCATGCTTTGGTCCATGTGAGTCGCAGGCCTAAACAGAGCAGCCTCTTTGCTGGACTAAGCTGGAGGTTCTCTTTGCTGGACTCGGCATTTCTCTGCTGTGGTAGACCTCTCTTCCAATCATTCTCTGCTTACTGGTATGGGATGTACGGGTACACAGATACTCACTGGCAGATCTGCTGGAGATCTGCATGACACCAGCAATCTGCTGATCACTGGTGCAATGCTTTACAGCAGGGGTCTCAAACTGGTGGCCCTCCAGCTGTTGAAAAAAAGTCCCGTCGTGCTTGTAACTGTCAGCCTCGCAATGCCTCATGGGACTTGTAGTTTTGCAAAAGCTGGAGAGCCACCAGTTTGAGACCCCTGCTTTGCAGGCTCCAAAAAAAGTGTTTTTATTTTTTTCTAAAAAGTGAACTTCTCCTTTTTAAATGACATTTGCCAAATCATCATATGTACTGAGAATTTTCATACAAATGACTAAATGCGAATCTGCTAGTTTATGCTTAAGTCGGGAAGTGTTTTTACTGGTGAAGCTAAAGGAAGGGGTAAAGGAAAAGAAACTAAGGGCTCATACACACTGCTGCTCCTAAACTGATATTTTCTAGGGCTTTTGGTGTTTTTTGCCCAAGTCCCTGAACACACCTCAATAATAGCCTATGGGTGCGTAGCACTACCCCTGAAGGAGCTGCTGGTTAGATTGGGCTTACCGTTGCCTTCTGTTCTACTCTCTTCACATCTAGGGATGTCCGTGGTAGATGACCCAGTAGCTCGAGAGACTGACAACAGATCCACTTGAATACATTTTGCAAATAAAATCCAGACAATGAAACAGTCTCTTAAATTGGGATCAGAGGGTTGGAAAGGAAGTTCAGGTACTCATTTAGTGTCAGTCAAAATGTTGAAGAACTTGCTTACTTTGACCGCATCCAGAGACTAGCCATTCGCAACTGGATGTTCACTCAAGTTGGACAGTCCTTCTCTCACAAGGCCTAGCAGCCAACAAGGTGCTTAACTCGGGAACCAAGTCTCTGCCACAGACGTTGTTGTAGAACACGTAGGGAAACTAAACTTGAACACTCGTAGGATACCTGGATCTTTCAGCCAGCTTGGCGATATCCACGAGACCGGATTCTCTTGGGTACTCCAGCCCTTCCAGGCTCTTACTAAGAAACCAACCTGTACGTGGTCTTCTTCTGAAGAGTCCTCCAATGGAATGCTTGAAGTACTCTGGGTCTCTCCCAAACTGGAGACGGCACCCAACCACCTCAGAATCCTCCTTTAGTTCCCTTGCCTCAGGCTAGCCAGCCCCGAGACATCAAGATCGGATGGATCCGCACCCCAGGCCATAGCCTTCCTGGGGGCTGGTCAGGAGGACCAGGACCATGAAGTCAGTACATGATTCTGGACCAGAACCCTGTACCACGTGACGTCCGCATCTTAAATACCCTCTCCCAGAAAGCACAGCAAGAGCGCCACTCCCACTGGGCAGGCTCCGAGAGAGTAACTTGAGCTCCTAACCAGACCATAGTTCCATGCCTGCCAGAAGACAATGCCCCCTGTGGCTAGGCTGAAAATATCATAGTCCAGTCAGACTGATGCTGAAGTCCAAATTTAGACAATTTTACCCAAATCAAACTGCAGTTTAGGTATAACTTTAACTTTTGAAATGCGCATAGCGAGTGCTCTTCAGGAGCCGCCGCTACATGTGCGTGCACACATGGTCTAGACCAGAGTTTGGAGGCAGTATGCTCCTCTCCAGAATGTAAAAGAATCGCCTTTGAGAGAGGAAAGTTTTAGCAGAAAAAAACGCCAAGTGCATTTAGCGCTTGAGTGTTAATTAATTTCAATGGCTAGAATACATTTAGAAGCCGGTAAACGCGGTACGCAACATTTACCAGCTTCCAGTGTTTTTCTGCTGCCGAGACTGGGTCAGTGTGTGTGTGTGTGTGTGTGTGTGTGTGTATCTCTATCCTGTGTGTGCATACTGTATATATTTTACTTTTTTGTAACTTCTTCAAATGGAGTTTTGCCCTTTGCCATAATGCAAAACAAATTTTAAAATGAAAGTTTTAGTACCCTCGGCTTCTGAATTCCGATAGCGGAGTGGAAATGATTGGGTTTATCATTCAGAGAATTGGGGGCAGAGCGGTTCAAAGTCCAGGAAGTTTTGGGACTCTTTACTCAGTAAAACAATACACCTGGGCAGGCCTGATGTGCACACAGGTATGCGGAGTCACGTTGCAGTGTTTGTAAAGCTGACTGATAACTCATGTGACTCTCAGTCATGTGACCGCGTTCAAACCACAAAACAATCCGATGGTGTCATAGCCTGACACAGCAGAACTAGAAGAACACATTACTCTGCATTGTCCTGGAGAATTTGTTACCATAGGAATATCTGGACTTGGCAGTGTGTGCTGATTGGAGACGGTAACATTTCTGCTGCTACACATTATGCAATTTTTTTTTTCTTTAACCAAAAAGTGCAAAATCGTCTTTACAGAAAATCTGTAAGGTGACCTTACACTGGTCAGCGCAGATAGGAAAGGGCGAAGCAGGAGATTTCAAATCCCCGAGCCGGTGGGTCCAAGTCATATTGTCATTGGGTATTATTTAAAAATGACCTTTTCCTTTTCAATCTGCAGCGCTGCAATTTTCTGTGAAATGCAATATGGCAACCTGAGGTGTTCTGTACTGAACGTCCCCCAGAAACCTCATTTCCTGCTTGTGTGATTGGGCGGGAGACCTCTGCTGCGCCATTGTATTCTGATATGATTGGGAGTTTCCTCACTCCCACAATACAAAGATCACTACAAGAAGTAGCTCTAGCCAACAGCAGTGATCGTAAAAAAACAAAACAAAACAAAAATAAAAAAGCACTGGTTGTACTAAAGATTGACCGACATTTGCTGTTGGGTCTCGCTCAAAAGAGAGAAACACTACAGCATAGGACTGCAAGGGCCGAGTCTACCTGCGGGAGGGGTCCCATACATTCTTAAAGGAGTTGTATAGGCAGAAGTGTTTGTTTTTTTTTGTTTTTTTTATCTTTATGCATGAAGATTAAAAACCTTGTGTAGCAGCCCCCCCCCCAATTTCTTACCTGAGCCCTATCTCTCTACAATGATGTCCACAAGTGTCTTAGCCATTCGTGACTCTCCTCCTGATTGGCACAGCAGAGCTACAGAGTAGAGCCATAGGCTCCTGCGACTGTCAGTCAAGTCAGTTAGCCAATCAGGGGGGAGAGGGTGCTGGATCGGGGCTCAATGTCTGAATGGAGCATTACTTTAAAAAATGCCTGGTTACCTTGTTTAAGTTGCATTTTAAAAATCCTTACATGCTCTCCCTGCTCTGTAATATTATGGAGGAGGCTGTGGAGTAATGTTTAACAGAATTATCTCTGCCTGTGCTATTTGCAGTCTTTCATTTAGTTGTAAACTGCATTTGACCAGTCTGTCCTAATAATAAGGTGTTAAACATTTACAATGGCCCTCCTCCTTTGTATGTTAATGAGGGATAGTTCTCTGTGTGTGGGGACAAACATTGTCCAGAAATTCTTAGTATCGGCCACAACACCTTCTCCTTTGAAACATCTGAAGGGTAAATATTTGTACAAAAACATTTCAGGCATGGTGTGTGTGTGTATGTATGTATGTGTGTGTATATATATATATATTATAGTGGAAATCCCCTTTTTTTTTTTTTTTTTTTTTTTTTTTTTTTTCCTCTGACTATTGGACAATGGTGGTAAATCTGCTTTATAGTGTATTACAATTGAGTTTGCTGTAGCCAGTGGTGGAACTACCAGGGTCGCAAAGGTTGCAACTGGGCCCTGGCATTTTGGGGGGGGGGGGGGAGTGGGTTTTTAAGATGGCAGAACATGTAAAAGAGTTCCTCTGCTCAGTTCACACTGCTGTGACCCCCCCCCCCCCCCCCCCATGTGATTCTAACATTGCATTCTATGCCACTCAACCACTGGTCTAAAGAGCCCTGGGGTAAGTGGGAGGTGCCCCAGGACCAGAAGAAAGGGCCCCAGCGGTCAGGGGCATTGTTGCTTGCACCAGGGCCCTGAAGGTTCTGGTTACGCCTCTGGCTGTAGCATTGTCATTAAAACATGAGCTAGCTTAGGGGTACTTGGGGTGCTTTCCTTGAAATTACTATAGTGACAACTAACATGGGTGTGCTGAAATGGGTCTTTGATAATCCCAGTACAGCTCTTGTCTAAGGGGAAAAGTCGGGGGGGGGGGGGGGGGAATTCAAAGTTGTATGCTTTAGACTGGCTGTGATCATGTTTCTTCAATCGGGGAAAAAAATGGATTTCCCCATCCACACAAGAAATGTGAATAGAGGAATCATTCCCACTGTGCTAGTCTGAATATGCTGATCAGCCCTGCAGCTAATTGGGCACTAATTGAGCAAATGTTTTCCAACAGTCCCGTTCTACAGAAAGTTGATCATTTAGATCAACTTTTTTTTGAGACAGGATCGACCATAAATGAATTGAAATTGTTCCGGTCCTCACTGAACTATCTATAGCCAGCTTTAAATTAAAGGGCATGCAGTGTATTTGGAGGACACATCTGTGTCAGGCTGGAAGTTGGCCACACTATTGGTCTCCTTTTAGGCAAAGCTGGTTTTCTCTTGTGCGCTCTAATGTCCTCGGTACCACGCCTTCTCTAGATTATATCTTATAAATTGCCCATAGATGGATAAAAATTTGGCCAAATTTCATTCATTCTATGGCAGTGGTGTACCTAGCATCTTCTTCTTTTTTATTTTTTTTTTTTTTTTTTTATTGGCGATAAAATGTAAAAAAACGGTCTGAAGAAATTAAGGCATCTTCTATACAACCAGCCTGTTGGGTTTTTCCTGACTAATCAGTGCCACATGCTATAGTCGGTAGCACCAACTAGTGTATTCTGCCAGCAAGTAGCCTTCCAATGTATGGGCAGGTCAGTTGTACATAGTTGACCTATTGATTGACTTCTGTACAACCAGTCTGTTGGGTTTTTCCTGAAAGAGCAGTGCAGGCTATAGTCGGCTGCACAAATGGGGTGTATTCTTATAGCAGGGGAGTCTCCCTAGCGGCAGAAAACATTAGTTCTGCAGGAAGGATTTGATGTGGCTGGGGGCTTTTTTTTTTTTTTTTTTTTATTATTATTATTATTCAATTAGCCTGCTCTGCAACGCTGGTCATAGATGACATTTGAGCTGTGGATGGCCATGTAATGACTACAAGAATTGACAAACAGTGAGCAAAAAAAGGTAAATCAACTCAGCCGAGCGTAAAATTATTGGCCGAACAGTAACTGCATCCTATTGGATGCACTGATTGTTCAGCAGCACTGTGGTTGTTGAATACAATAGCTAGTAGTATGTTCCTCCATCCATGCAAGTTAGTGAGGATGGAGGAATTGAATGATTTATTTTTCTCCTTCAGCCTGCAGATTGAATAAGAGAAAATAGGCCGGCACTGCTAACACAGAGTGTTCTCTTATCACTACTAGTGCCATTTCAACACAGTAGGTGTTCTTATCAGCCCTTATGATAAAATTGTAGAATCTGATACTCTGTAGAAGGACACTGGGTTCATCTTGATGATAACTGTGGTCTATGGAGGAAAGCAGGACAAAGATGTTTGAGGTGGTGATAACCTAACCATTTATGAGACTGTTTTTACAGCTTTTGTTAAAGTGGTTGTAAACCCTTTATAACCACTTTAAACTACAGGCAGGCCTATAATTAGGCTTACCTGTAGAGGCACTGGACGGTTTAGGAGATATCCCTGTATTTGCATGTGCTGACGTCATGCGGCACATGCGCACTGTAGCCAACTGAAGCAATGACAGTACGTGCTGCTGCTTCATTTGTTCTGTGCCGTTCCAGGCGGCTCCCGCACATGCACGGGAATGACGTCATTGCGGCTACAGCCAATCACAGCGCCGCATCCGCGATACCCGGCTACACCCCCCCCCCCCCAAGACACTTAACAACCACTTTAAAGCCCAACTCACATTTCTACCCCTCCTCTCCTCTAGACATTAAAAAAAGAAATCCTGCATGAATTCCTTAGGCTGAATTCACACCTAAGCGTTTTCAGCTCATCTCAAAAGTTCCAAAACGCCCAACAAGTAAAACTCTATTAATTTAATTGGCCCCTGCTCACATTCTTGATTACAGGCATTTTTCTGCTTTTTACATGGGTGACCTTTAGACCTGTACAAAATCGTGGCAAAAATTTCCCGACTTTCTGCCTGAAGATACGTGTAAATGCAGCCTAAAGCTTGCTATGTACTATTATTATACAGGATTAACCGGTTCCCGACCAGCGCACGTCGGCAGAATGGCACGGACAGGCAAATGGGCGTACCTGTATGTCCCTTTAAATTTACCGCCCTGCTATCGCGAGCACGCCACCGGCAACGCGTTTGCGTGCTGGTCGGGACCCCCGTGAGTCCAGTCGCGGGTCCCGCGGACTCAATTGCCGCGGGCATACCCACGATCGTCTCACGGGGCAGCTGAACGGAGAGATGCCGATGTAAACGGCATCTCCCCGTTCTGCCTAGCAATTAGTGACGCTGATCTCTGCTCCATGTGATTGGAGCAGAGATCAGTGTTCACTAAATTAAAGCCACACCCCTAGGAACACTTAACCCCTACACTGCCACCCACTGGTTAACCCCTTCACTGCCAGTGTCATTTACACAGGAATCGGTGCATTTATATAGCAGTGATTGCTGTATAAATGACAATGGTTCAAAAATGTCCGATGTGTCCGCCATAATGTCGCAGTCACAATAAAAAGCGCTGATCGCCGCCATTACTAGTAAAAAAAAAAAAGCCATAAAACTATCCCCTATTTGTTAAACGCTATAACTTTTGCGCAAACAAATCAATAATCGCTTATTGCGTTTTTTTTTTTTTTTTTTTTTTTTTTTTTAAACCAAAAATATGTAGAAGAATACGTATTGGGAAAAAAATGCTATATATATATATATATATATAACAAAAAAGGAGTTTTTTTTTTTTTTTTTTTTTCAAAATTGTTGCTATATTTTTGTTTATAACGCAAAAAATAAAAACCACAGGGGTAATCAAATACCACCAACAGAGAGCTCTATTTGTGGGGAAAAAAAAAAGACGTCAATTTTGTTTGGAAGCCACATCACATGACCGCGCAATTGTCAGTTAAAGCGACGCAGTGCCGAATCGCAAAAAGTGGTCTGGTCTTTGGCCAGAAAAATGGTCCGGGGCTAAAGTGGTTAATATAGCGACAACCATTTTTGCAGAGCTTTACATGAGAGCAAACAGTACAGTTACAATACAGGAGGAATCCGAGGGCCCTGCTCGTTAGAGATTATAATCTTGGAGGGAGGGACAAAGTGATACAGAAGGTAATAACTGACGGGGATGAGCTGATGGAGAAAAAGTACAGTTGTTGGGTAGAATAGGCTTCTCTGAAGAGACTGGTTTACAGGGATCACTCAAGAGTAGGAGGTAGTGAGACAGATTTGGGGTAGGATATTCCATAGGATAGGACAGGTTCGGAAAAGGTCCTGGAGGTGAGTATGGGAGGAGGTGACAAGGGAGCAGGAGCTCTTGGGAGGGATTAATCATTAAGACAATGACTTTGGTTGGTATTTTGAGACGTGGTTAGTTTTGTAGTTGGGGGACAGAGTTCTGGATGGCATTGTAAGTTTTTGAATTTAATTTGTTGGCTGAGCAGAAGCCAGTGGAGGGATTGGCCAAGAGGAGAAGCTGACCCTGAATGGCTGGTGAAAAGAAAGTGTGGGGGGGGGGGGGGGTTGGGACTTTGACCTGTACAAAATTTTCAGGGGCGGGTGCACATAAATTTTATATATATTTTATTATACATTTTTATTGCGTGCACCCAACCCCCGAAGAGTGGTATCATCCACAAAAACGCGTCTTATTCATTTGGATGCACTTATTCTCATGCAGACACCCCTACTCAATACATTATCTTGAGTTCTCCATCTACTATGTAATTTTAAGTGTTTTTACTATTACTACATCCATGATTCTTTCCATACTACAGTGTTTGGCTGGTTGCTACTAATGTTTGTTTCTATATATGGTCTGTAATATGTGATCGACAATTTTATTCATTGCTGCATGTATCATGTCATTTTGCCATGTTCCTTGTTTCACCAATAAAAACATGTTTTTGATATCTACTCATCTTCTAGCCACGTGTACTCTCCTCCATTCAAATTGTCCCTCCCCCCCCCCCCCCAACTTTGCGGATTATGGGATGGAGACATATGACCCATATGTCTCATTTAATGTCCCAAACTCCCCCTTTTTAGTTCATATGAATGGTTGGTGAGGTGGATGAGCCTGATAGCAGAATTCGTGATTGAGTGAAGAGGGGAAAGCCCAGTGATGGCGAACCTTGGCACCCCAGATGTTTTGGAACTACAGTTCCCATGATCCTCACCTGCACTACACAGTGCATGATCATCATGGGAAATGTAGTTTGAAAACATCTGGGGTGCCAAGGTTTGCCATCACTGGGATAGCCTATGTAAAGATAATCTCGTGAGGAGGGAGTGTCGGTAGTCATGGCAGGAGATGACCAGGGAGTGAACTAGGAGCTTTGTGGTGTCATTGGTTAGAAAGGGCCCCATTTTGGAGATGACAGCAACATTTGGACGTGGGGCCAAAATTATACTTTAGAGTCCAGGATAACGCCCCCCCAGAACCTTGGTATGTGGGTATGACGGGCTGATGGTTGTGCCGTCGATCTTGACAGATATGTCTATTTAGTGATGCGTGACTGAAAGAGTGAGCGGAGCGGTAGAGAGATGAATATGGGTATCGTCAATGAAGAGATGGTATTGGAAGCTATGGGAGGCAATCGGCTGACCCAGGGAGGAGGTGTAGATCGAGAAAAGGAGAGGTCCAAGAACAGAACCTTGGGGAACCCCAACAGAAAGGAAGAGGAGAGGAGGAAGTAGAATTTTTAAGTAGCGCTAAAGGTGCGGTTGGATGAGTAGAAAGAGAACCAGCAAAGAGCACAGTTACGGAAACCAAAGGCGTGGAGTTTTTTTTTTTTGAGGAAGGGGTGGTCCACTGTGTCAGAGGCAGCAGAGGAGTTCAGGAGTAGAAGTGCAGAATAGTGTCCATTGGATTTAGACGTTAGCAGATCGTTTTGAGTTAGGAAAGCAGTTTCCATGGAGGGTGAAATCCAGACTGAAAGGGATCAAGAAGGTTATTCTAGGTGTGATGGTTGCTCCGTTGGTTGTAGACCAGGAGTTTAGATAAAAAGGGGAGCAATATGGTGGATTTGATTTAGATCACTAGTAAAAAGACTTGATTTAAATCATAATTTTTAAAGGGCAACTGTCATCTGTCCTGCAGTGGCTCCTCCTCTGACCCGCTGTTGACTCACCGACAGTCCCATTCACTTTAATGGGAGGGCTGGTGATGTGGCAGTAAAACAACAAGGTGAGTGGATGCCCATTAACGGACGCTGTCATGACAGATCTGAAATGACAGGTGCTCTTTAACCACTTACAGACCGGACCATTTTGCTGGTCAAAGACCAGACCACTTTTTGCGATTCGGCACTGCGTCGCTTTAACTGACAATTGCGCTGTCGTGCGACGTGGCTCCCAAACAAAATTGACGTCCTTTTTTCCCACAAATGGAGCTTTATTTTGGTGGTATTTGATCACCCCTGCAGTTTTTATTTTTTGCACTATAAACAAAAATAGAGCGACAATTTTGAAAAAAACGCATTATTTTTTTCTTTTTGTTATAATAAATATCCCAAAAATATATAAAAAAAACTTTTTTTTCCCCTCAGTTTAGGCCGATACGTAATCTTCTACATATTTTTGGTAAAAAAAAATCACAATAAGCAATTATTTATTGGTTTGTGCAAAAGTTATAGCGTTTACAAAATGGTGATAGTTTTATAGCATTTTTATTAATTTTTGTATTTTTTTTTTTTTTTTTTTTTTTTTTTTTACTAGTAATGGCGGCGATCAGCGAAAAAAAAAATTTTTTTTTTTTATTTTTTTTTTTTTTTTTTGTGGGACTGCGACATTGTGGGGGACCCATCGGACATTTTTGACACATTTTTGGGACCATTGTCATTTATACAGTAATCACTGCTATATAAATGCAGTGATTCCTGTGTAAATGACACTGGCAGTGAAGGGGTTAACCAGTGGGTGGCAGTGTAGGGGTTAAGTGTTCCTAGGGGTGTGTTACTAACTGTGGGGGGGTTGGGCTTTCATTTAGTGAACACTGATCTCTGCTCCAATCACATGGAGCAGAGATCAGCGTCACTAGTTGCTAGGCAGAATGGAGAAATGCTGTTTACACGGAATTTCCTCCATTCAGCCGTCCCGTGAGACGATCGCGGGGATGCCCGTGGCAATCGAGTCCGCGGGTCCCGCGACCGGACTCACGGGGGTCCCGACCAGCGGCGCGCTCCCGATGGCAGGGCGGCATTGAAGATTGGACGTACCTGTACGCCAATATGCCTGCCCGTGCCATTCTGTCGACGTACGTCGTCGTGCGCTGGTCGGGAACCGGTTAAATGTAAGGACTTATTCTTGCTGGTAGTTTAAAATATTTGATATTTACAAACAAAATGAAGATTTCCTATTTGGAATAAAAAGCTGTTGGGTTAGTAAAACGGTGATATCAGAACCGATTCAATCATACAGTTTGCAGTGTACATAGATTTGCAAAATAATGGAATATTCCTGAGTTTTGTTTTTATCTCCTAGATGCAGTGAAATTGTGTGAATGCATCAATGCAGTGCATGTCAGCTTGGATTCACTGAGTTTACCAAAAATGTAAATATTGCTGAATATACAGCCTCGTGCTACATAACTAAGCTCCATTTAATGCTGAATAAACTAAATTAATGTATCTTAAATAGTTTTCTATCTTTAGATTTTTACTCCAAAAACATTTTATTTAAATTTGATAAAAATCTAATTTTTAATATATATTTTAATCCATTGATTTTCATGCACCCTGGGGACGAAGTAGATGGGGCGTAAGTTGTTAAAATTGGTGGGGTCTAGTGAGGGCTTTTTAAGTGTGGTGGTGACTAGTGCCTCCATTCCCCCCCCCCCCCCTTTTTTTTTATTTATTAAATTATTATTATTTTTTATATTGCCGTCCAGGTGTTGCCCAAGGAATTGGCACTTTTCAGTCTTGAAGGGTCCAGTGCTTCAATCTTTCCACCAGTCTACCTAATTGGTGCCATAACATTATGTATCTCTTCCCCACCCAGGTTCACAATGGAGATGTTTGTGTTTCTGTTGACCATCCTCCCATGTGTGGCACCAAAGACCCTCTCTAACCCACCAGAAGACTCGAAGTCCTCTCTACGCTTTGCGGTAATAGGCGACTGGGGCGGCCTCCCCCTCCCCCCATACCACACCAAGCAAGAGACCTACGTCGCAGCGGAGCTGGGCAAAACTGTGGCCAACTGGGGAGCTGACTTCATCCTGTCTGTTGGAGACAACTTCTACTATGAGGGTGTGAAAGATGTTACAGACCCCCGATTTAAGGTAAAAAAAAGTGCACATTTAATAGGGTTGGGGGTTCTATGATATAAGGCAAATAAAACTGTGTGACCCAGGCAACCAATAATAACAAATTTGAGTTTTTTGCTGCAATGTTTACCCTCAATCCAGGGAATTCTCCTGCAGTACTTCTTTATTTTATTTTTTTTCTGTCGCTAGATAACCTCATGTCTGAGATAATGTTCCAGCATCATTCAACCGCTTCCTCTGAGCCCAGGTTGTTCTGGATCCATTCCAGCCCATGACTCAACAGTTAAAGGAGAAGCAGCACAGTGATGAGCTCCACTCACTATCACTTTGCTCTCTTCTCCTATTAGCATACTTTTTGTCAGCACAAGAAATGATTGGCTTCTTGTCCTGTTTCTTCCTCTCATAGAACAGCCCCACTGTACAGGGACTGAGAGAGGGTGATACCGGTGAGTAAAAAAAGGGAAAAAAAAGTTTTGTCTAGAGCGTGAAAGGGTTAGACCCTCTGTCATGGTTTTTATTGCTGTCTGTGTACCCATTGGAGATTTGTACTGGTAATCATAGAGAGAGAGAATGGAAAAAAAAATAAAAAAAAAAATATATATAGATATAGATATAGATAGATAAGAGAGAATTTTTTTATATATATATATATATATATATATATATATATATATATATATATATATATATATATATATATATATATATATATATATATATATATATATATATATATATATATATATATATATATATATATATATATATATATATATATAATCTCTCTCCAGAGTTGTTTCCAGAAGAAAACAAAAGGGGAGAGGAAATGAGGACACTTGTTTCAAGCATAATTACTGCAAGAGGGGGAATCCCCTCATTTTTAGAAATTTCTTCTAACATCCTATTGTTTCTCTGAGACCAGTGAAAGGAAATTTCCCCAATGGTACGCAAACGGTAAAAAATTTTTTTTTTAACCTGGTAGGGGTTTAAAACCGTTTTTTACTCTATCCAAAACATACATATATATTTTGACTGTAATGAACATACACTTTGTGTATTTTCTACAGTGAGGGGGGGGGAAAAGTATTTGATCCCCTGCTGATTTTGTTTGCCCACTGACAAAAATTATCAGTCTATAATTTTAATGGTAGGATTATTTTAACAGTGTGAGACGGAATAACAACAAAAATATCCAAAAAAAGCGCAATTTGAAAAAAAGTTATCAATTGATTTGCATTTTAATGAGTGAAACAAGTGTTTGACCCCTTTTGGTGGCAAAACCTATGTTGGCAATTGCAGAGGTCAGACATTTCTTGTAGTTGGCCACTAGGGTTTGCACACATCTCAGGAGGGTTTTCATCCCGCTCCTCTTTTAGATCCTCTCCAAGTCATTAAGGTTTCGACGCTGACGTTTGGAAACTCGAACCTTGAGCTCCCTCCACGTATTTTCTATGGGATTAAGGTCTGAACACTGGCAAGGCCACTCCAGGACCTTAATGTGCTTCTTCTTGAGACACTCCTTTTGGCAATGTGTTTTGTGTCATTGTCATGCTGGAATGCCCTGGCTGAGGGAAGGAAGTTCTCGCTCAAGATTTGACAGTACGTGGCCTTGTCCATCATCCCTTTTGATGTGATGAAGTTGTTCTGTCCCCTTAGCAGAAACCCCCCCCCCCCCCCCCAAAGCATAATGTTTCCACCTCCATGTTTGACGTGGGGGGGGGGGTGATGTTCTTGGTGTCATAGGCAGCATTCCTCCTCCTCCAAACAAGGCAAGTTGAGCTTATGCCAAAGTGCTTGATTTTGGACTCATCTGACCATAACACTTTCACCCAGTTTTCCTTTGAATCATTAAGATGTACATCGGCAAGCTTCAGGTGGGCCAGTACATGTGCTTTTGTGAGCAGTGGGGACCTTGCGGACATTGCAGGATTTCATTCCTTCACGGCGTAGTGTGTAACAAATTGTTTTCTTGGTAAATATGGTCCCAGTTGCCTTGAGATCTTCGACAAGATTCTTGTATAGCTCTGGGCAGATTCCTCACTGTTCTCATGATCATTGAAACTTCACGCGGTGAGATCTTGCATGGAGCTCCTGACCGAGGGAGATTGGCAGTTGGCATTTTCCGCATTTCGCCATGTTCTAAATGTATGTTATTGGAATTTTTATGTGATAGACCAACACAATGGCACATAATTGTGATGTGGAAGGAAAATGATAAATGGGTTTTCAATTTTATTTTTTATTTATTTTTTCCTTTTTTTACAAATATGTGAAAAGTGTGGCGTGCATTTGTATTCAGCCCCCTTTTACTCTGATACCCCTAACTAAAATCTAGTGGAACCAATTGTCTCCAGAAGTCACCTAATTAGTACAAAGTCCACCTTTGTGTAATTTAATCTCAGTATACTGTTCTGTGAAGACCTCAGAGGTTTATTAGAGAACCTTAATGAACAATCAGCATCATGAAGGCCAAGGAACACGCCAGACAGGTCAGGGATAAAGTTATGGAGTTTAAAGCCGGGTTAGGTTATTTAAAAAGGGAGAGAAAAATCCCATGCCTTGAACATCTCACAGAGCACTGTTCAATCCATCATCCGAAAATGGAAAGGGCATGGCACAACTGCAAACCTACAAAGACATGGCCGTCCATCTAAACTGACAGACCGGGCAAGGAGCATTCATCAGAAGCAGCTAAGAGGCCCATGGTAACTCTGGAGGAGCTGCAGAGATCCACAACTCAGAAGAATCTGTCCACAGGACAACTATTAGTCGTGCACTCCACAAATCTGCCCTTTATGAAAACGTTGCAAGAAGAAAACCATTGTTGAAAGAGCCATCAGAAGTTCCATTTGTGAGAAGCCATGTAGGGGACACAGCAAACGTGGAAGAAGGTGCTCTGGTCAGATGAGACTAAAATTGAACTTTTTGGCCTAAAAGCAAAACTGTGTGTGACGGAAAACGAACACTGCACATCACCCTGAATACACCATCCCCACCATGAAACATGGTGGTGTGGGGATGCTTTTCTTCAGCGGGACAGGGAAGCTGGTCAGAGTTGATGGGAAGATGGATGGATCCAAATACAGGGCAATCTTAGAAGAAAACCTGTTTGCTTCTGCAAAAGACTTGAGACTGGGGCGGAGGTTCACCTTCCAGCAGGACAACGACCCTAAACATGCAAACAGAGCTACAATGGAATGGTTTAGATCAAAGCATATGCACGTGTTAGAATAGCCCAGTCAAAGTCAAGACCTAAAGCCAATTGAAAATCTGTGGCAAGACTTGAAATCTGCTTTCAGACGCTCTGCTGTTCTTTTTGCAAAGAATGGGCAAAAATGTCACTCTCTAGATGTGCAAAGCTGGTAAAGACATTCCCAAAAAGACTTTCAGCTGTTGCAGTGAAAGGTGGTTCTACAAAGT
Organism: Lithobates pipiens; assembly: GCF_037356315.1. Classification (NCBI taxonomy): domain Eukaryota; kingdom Metazoa; phylum Chordata; class Amphibia; order Anura; family Ranidae; genus Lithobates; species Lithobates pipiens. The sequence continues at coordinate 583,855,051 of NW_027507903.1, forward strand.
ATTGACTTTCAAAGATGTTGAAAACCATTTATCATTTTCCTTCCACTTCACAATTATGTTCCAATTTTGTGTTGGTCTATCACATAAAATCCCAATAAAATACATTTGGGTTTTTGGTGTAACATCTGGAAAAAATCTGGAAAATTTCAAGGGGCAGAAATACTTTTTCAAGGCACTGAATCTCTGCTGCAGAGGGGCTTCCACAAGAGTCCTGTGCGTCTTTTGGCTCAGTTTCAGCACTGAATTCGGGCAAAAATTTGTCCCTAAAACCGAGAACATGGGATGCACCAGACCCCTGCCGTGAGCCACATACAAAGACCATGTGAACCCAGCACTTAACGAGCTGAGATTAGGAGCACTCTTAACACTGTAGACCAGGGGTCTTGAACTGGTGGCCCTCCAGCTGTTGTGACACTGCAAGTCCTATGAGGCATTGCAAGGCTGACAGTTACAAGCATGACTCCCTCAGGCAGAGGCACGATGGGACTTGTAGTTGCACAACAGCTGGAGGGCTGCCAGTTCAAGACTCCTGCTATAGACACTTGGGAGCCAGAAATCTTGCTGATTGATGGGGATTAAAATGCAAATCAATTTTATAACTTTTTTGAAATGCGTTTTTCTGGATATTTTTTTTTTTTTTTTATTTAATTTTTTTTTTTGTTCTGTCTCTCACTAAAATAAACCTGCCATTAAAATGTAGTAGTTATTTTCCTGATAAATAGTATTTAGAACATGTCTTGGTCAGCGAACATGTCTAGGCCACTTCCTATTAAGTACAAGCTGTGGCATGGGAATCTGTGTCACTGTCTCCACATTATTCCTGTTTCCATATACAAAATGCCTTACGATAAAGTGGTCTACGTAGTGTTAATTGCTTTGTTTGCTTTGTTTGTTTTGTCCAATTGGGCTCTCAACTCCCTATGTTCTTCTTCTTCCTTTTTTTTTTTTTTTTTATTTATTTATTTTTATTTTTTTCCAGTCAACATTTGAGTCAGTGTTTGCTGCAGAGTCCCTACGCAACATCCCCTGGTATATTATTGCTGGAAACCACGACCACTATGGGAACGTCACTGCTCAGATAGAGTACTCCAAAATATCTCCTCGCTGGTAATGCCCAACGTATGATGCAGTTTCTGGGTGGAAATCATATATGTATATGTATAATATGAAACTAATAGAGAAATTTAAACTCGCTTGGGTGCAACAAAAAATAAAATCAGCCGGCACTAGGGATTATGATACCAATCCAAAATAATGCAATAAAGTGCAGCGTTATAAATGATTGTCAATTAAAAAAATGTATTGCCAATATCTGTGCCCATGAACCAACTCGTATAGTAAAAATAATGAATGAAAAAGTGATATTAATTACTAACAGGGATATATATTTTTTTTTTTTCTTCAGCAGGAACATGGGGGGGGGGGGAGAGAATGCAGTTCTGGCAACTCCATCATGGAATATATGTAATGGCAAGGGGTGCAGGGTCTATTGATTCTAGCTGCTGGGGGATCTAATGTTGTTGGAGGTGATCCATTTTTTTTTTTTTTTTTTTTTTTTCTCAGGGTGTTCTATTGTTGCTGGGGGAGGTCTACTGTTGAGGAAGGTATCCATTAATGCTGGCTGCAGTGAGATCTGTTGCTTCTGGGGGTCTATGATTGCTGGAGGCATGCATGAGTATTTTGATGCAGGTGGTCCATTGTTGCTGGGGGGGGGGGCGGGTGCGCGCATCTATAGCTGCTGCTGGAGAGTCTGTTGATGCTGGCTGCAGAGGTCTGTTATTGCTGCTGGGGATTTTTTTTGTTGCTAGGCCAGAGATTGGGCCTACCCCGGGGGCATCTGGCTGCTAGGCTATGTGAGGCAAAGAAATAAATATTAAGGGATTTCCAAGCTCAAACTTACCAACCGAATTTACCTGTCTAACAATATGCGTTGAGAACAGGGGTTTAGTTGCACACATTTGCAAATACACACGTAAGCTGCAGGCCCCGCCAAGGCACCCTGTTTACTGCAGTCCCTAACTACTGAAAGTCAGTAGCGGCCCTTGCTGCCATCGTGCTATGTGCTGGGTGTTTAGTGTGACCCTGTACCCTTTTTTCTCCCCCCCCCCCAATTTTGTCTTTCAGGACAGCACACTTGAGACCTTGGCTCCTCCGTTCTTCCCTCCAGCCCTTCAGTTTTGGTGTTTCCTCCGGCAAGGAGACATCACTAGGAACCTGGGTTTAATTCAGCTGGGGAGGCTGAGTCCAGTGTTATCCTGAAGGCGGAAAGTTCGTTCTGGCCGAAGGGATGTCCGGAGAGATTGAGGTGTCTCATACATTGCAGCAGGGCTGGGGAGTCCATTACCTGCAGTATCTGGCGCGTCCCATCCTTCCTTGGGGAAAGCAGAGGCCTGGGAGGTTCGTTTTTGGCGCTGCCTGGGGAAGATGTTTGCTGGAGTGTCCATGTCTCCCCCTCGTTGGTGTGGCCAGCATAGAGCCAAAGGCTGGGTCGGATGACGGGCGACGTCTTTTCCGACGGGAGAGGTCACGTCCGGTTCACCCGCGACTTCTGGTTCGGGTCGTGGGACGCCAAAACGAATGGCGCGAAGGCTAGTGTTTGCCCCATTCACGCTGTAGCGACAACTAAGAGGTTTGTGACGAATCGACCATTCGGGCCGAAATGATGTCTGAGACTGATAGTTCCCATTCGGTTCCAGGTGCCAGCACCCGCCATTCTAAGGTAAGTGGAACCCTGGGGTGGTGTTCCCTTGCTATTTCCCATCTTTGGCTTCACAGGTGAACTCCCCTTCTTGGAGAGGGGAGGAGTTGCACGTCTGGGACCCTGGTGGTGGTTGGTCCTGGAAGGGTGCACTCCTGGTGTTGGTCTGGTGTTGATTTTTTTGCTGGCAGGGACTGATGCTGGTGGGGTTTTTTCTTGTCGTAACGGGACAAGTCCATGGAAAAATCTAAGCTCTCACATGGGTCCAAGAAGAAGTGCCCCCTATGTAGAAGTGTGTTAGGGGAATCCTGGGGTTAAGTGTTGTGCAGGAATTTGTATTGAGGGCTTAGTTGGAGATCATGCTGAGGAACAAAGTTCTGGTCTGGAGGGTTCTGTTAAAGAGCTCTCCAGCACTTTTTCAGTCTTAAGGCTTTGTTTGAGAATTTCAGCCTATACAACCTTCAGCTAGTCCTCTGCCAGCACAGAAAGATGTCATACCTGGCCCCTTGGCAGTTCCCTCTGATAATGAAGGGCTACCTGGGGGTAGCAGAACGACACTAGAGGATGATCCTGATGGTGAATCCTCAGACTCTTCAGAGTCGGAGGGAGAGAAGGTGGATGGTGAGTCCTCCAGATGCTCCCATTACAAGCTCTTCTTGGAGGAAGTGAAAGGGCTCCTGGGAGCTATTCGCACTACACTAGGTATCAAAGAGGAGAAAAAAAAACGGTCTCTCAATGACCAGATGTATGAAGGTCTCGGAAAACTGAAGAAAAGGTCCATGAGGTTCTGGTAGACATCATTAGGAAAGAATGGTGCGACCCAGAGAGGAAGCCTTTCTTTTCTAGAGCATTGAAACGCAGATTCCCTTTTTCAGAGGATGAATCTGCTGTGTGTAACATCTCCTAGACTGGATGCAGCCTTCTCTCAGGTATCCAGAAAGACAGACAGATTTGGCCTTTGAAGATATGGGTATGCTAGCAGACCCTATTGACAAGAAGCAATCTTAAGCCTGCCATGGCTGTCACAAGGGTGGCACGCAACACATATAAAAGCTCATATTGAGGTGGGGACCACAAAAGAAACAATTCTTTCCTCCTTCCCAATGCTTTTAAAAGGAGTCGCATACATAGCGGATGCATCAGCAGAGTCGGTCCGCATGTCTGCTAGATCCTCTGCCTTGGCTAATTAAGCCAGAAGGCTGTTCTTGATCGAACAGCAGATAAAAAGAAGGCTTTTCCCTTAAAGAAAAAAGTGGGGGGGGGGGGGGGGGGGGGGGGGGAAGTCTAAAAAGACTCGTCCACAAAGGAAGTTTAACTTTCCGAGGACTGAGTCCCAGAAATAAAAAATAAAATAAAAAAGTCTGGACAAACAAGGGCAGAGGGCGTGGAGGAGCGATTTTTCGCCCTCCTGAGCAGTCCCAATGACAGTCTATCCCCGATGGGAGGAAGACTGGGGGCTTTTCTCCCACAGTGGGAGTCGGTTACCTCCAATCCATTTATACTAGGCATTATAAGGAGGGAGTACAGACTGCAGTTCTCAACACACACACACGTTAATCACAGATCTACTCAGGTGTGCGGAGAAGGCAGCAGCCCTTCTGACTTCTCTGGAGGATTTGGAACTGCAGGATGTAGTGTCACAGGTTCCTCCTCGGGAGATGGGCAGAGGTTACTTTTCCCACGTTTGTGTGGTCAGAAAGGCTTCAGGGAAGTTCAGGCTTATCCTGAACCTGAAACCTCTGGATCTGTCAATCTGTTACAAAAGGTTCCGGATGGATTCCATTATTTTTTTTTTTTTCTGTGAAGATGCTGCTTCCTCCAAATTGCTTCATGGCGTCCATAGATCTAAGGGATGCCCATCTGCACGTTCCAATTACCTGGAGGCACAAGAAGCAACTCCCTTTGCTCTCTAACGGAAGCAATATTCAGCTGGGCAGAGGTCACAGTGCGCTCTCTATCAGTAGTACACCTGAAAGGAGAGCTAAATTGGAGAGCAGACTTCCTCAGTAGGAGGAAGTTGAAGGAAAGCAACTGGGTCCTGAATCTGGAAATCTACAAGATTGTCCAGAAGTGGGGGAAGCCCGTGTGTGGATCTTTTTGCGTCAAGAGAGCGCAAAAACTCCTCTATTCTCTCTGAATTGGGGGGGACGGAGCAATAGGAGTGGATGCTCTTTCTCAGAATTGGCCTTTTGCCAAGTGCTATGCCTCCCCCCCCCCCCCTTTCCTGTGCTGTTGCCGGCAGTTCTGAGGAAATTCTAGTTAGAGGATACAACCCTAATCTGGATAGCTCCACACTGGACCAGGAGGCCTTGGTTTTCTGTTCTAAAGAAGTTGGCGGTGGAACCGCCTTGGATACTTCCGGTCAGGGAAGATCCACTCTTTGCCAGGAGCGGTGGTGTGGGTCTATAATGGCTCCCTCCCACAGGCCTAGATGCTCGCATTGCCTGTGTCCACGAGTTCTAGTCCACCCTGTGCAAAGTCATTCGGGTGTCCGTGCTAAATTAGGCATCGATATCCACCAGGGGGAACAAACAAAAAAAAACCTGGTTGTCCCAAGGCAAGGCCCAATCTGCTGCCCTCAAGTGGAGAGGTGGAGTCTGGCAGCCTTGCTACTGAAGAGGAGATGCTGGAAAAAAAACAGGGGTTCTCCAAAAGGTTGATAGCTACTCTGAGTTCTAGAAAGGAAAAGACATGCAGGATTTTTTTTAAAGTATGGAAGAAACACAATTGGCTGGTTTCGGATGATTCCAATGCGGCGGTGGTCCTGGAGGCGGCGTGGCTGGGGTCATACGAGGCACTAAGACACTTGCTGTATCGTGGTCTTCGGGCCCCGTTCCCTCTTACTGCCGCAATGAGGGCGGTTATAAAGGCATGGAACGTAGCTAATTTGCTGCGCCCCGTACCTTCGGGACACATCTCTCCACATAGTCCTCTCTGGTTTAACCCGAATTTACCGGAATTTGGCTCTATTCCTGACCCTAGTGTATGGGCAAGCAGGGGTATCAAATATCTTGAACAACTCTGTTTTGAGGGCAAGATACAGACCTTTGACAGGCTGAAGCAACAATATACATTGCCTAACTCGCCTTTATTCAGATTCTTGCAACTTAATCATGCCTTTCGAACACAGTTTGGTAACGCCCCAGTGGCGTTCTACACCTCGAGGTTGGAAACTCTGCTCAGGGACGATAATTTGTCTAAACCATTGTCCGCTATTTCTAAGTTGTTACTCCCAAATGTGCATACGGGAATGGAACTCCTGAGGGCAAAGTGGGAGGTGGATTTTCCCTCATTGGACACGGAGGACTGGGAAGATGTCTGGGAGTATCCTTTCTAACAGTTAGTGTCAGCCAGGGATAGATTGGTGCAATTTTAAATAGTACATAGGGTATATTACACTCCGCAACGGCTTCACAGAATCTATCCATCTGTCCCTGCCTCTTGTTGGAGATGCAACTCACTTTCAGCGGATTTTATACACATGTTCTGGAGTTGTCCTCAGCTAGTTTTGGGTGGAGGTGACTAATTTTATTTTGACTGTTACCACCGTTAATATACCGTTATCTGTAGAGGTGTCCCTTTTTTAGGATTGGTCGGGTCGCTGGCTCCACGCCGAGCGCTCAGAACACTCCTGGGCTTATTGCTATACTATGCCCGTAAGTCTATTGTGCTTAAATGGAAGGCCCCGGTAGCCCCATCTGTTAATTTCTGGAAGAGTTTAGTGAATGCGACTCTTCCACTATACAAGGCCACCTATCTATCGCGCGGCTGCGGAACCAAAATTCATAAAATATGGGACATATGGACGGAGTCGCGCGACCCCAACACTGACTCGAATTCCGACTGACTGCATTCCATTAGTAATTAGTGGAGGGGTTCTAAAGTATTGACATTCATGTAGCCCTGGGTCATTATTTACGGGGGCAGTAAGGGATTAGTGGGAGGAGAGTAATGTTTATATATTTCATCCTGGGTCTAATTGCAGTCTGCAGTAGAGCATGGACGAATTTGGTAGCTATCCTGCAGGATGTAGTGGTGCTAGAGCGTACGAGGGTTTTTTTTAAATTTTTTTTGGATGTACACCCTGGTGGCGGTATGTTGGGTGGGGGGGAGGGGAGTTTTTTTGGTTGTTCCCTGATTGTTGACTCAGGGGGGTTTTGTAGTAATCAGCCTGGGTATGCCCAATAGGCTGTAAGTTGTTTTATATTTTACTTGCAAATCAATAAAAAAAAAAAAAAAAAAAATATATATATATATATATATATATATATATATATATATATATATATATATATATATATATATATATATATATATATATATATATATATATATATATATATATATATAATTTTTTTTTTTTTTTTTTTTAAAAAGTATGGAAGAAATTCAATTCCTGGTGTGCGGAAAGCTCCTTTTTAAGGTTCATAGTCCAGTAGCAGTGCTGGAGTTCCTACAGAGGGAGGCAGATAAGGGACTGGCTCTCAGTACTCTTAAAGGACAGGTTTCTGCTTTAAGTGTTTTTCCTTGAACAGCAACTGGCAATGAATCTTTGGGTTTCCAGGTTCTTCAAAGGTTTAAATGGAGAGACCAGTCCAGTTCTCATTAGACTGAGGCTGGAGATCTTACTACATATAGATGTATCTTTTTGTTCCATGGGACGCTATGCTTGACACCTGCATAATCTTACTGCTTATGTCTCCTTTTTACTGTTCTTTGTTTGCTATATTTTTGCCTTATGTTTGCCTATTTCATAAAGTAACCATCTAATTGCTGACCTGATAATGTTGGATTACATTTTAATAAATCTTTTTGTAAAAGAAAAAGCTCAGTAAATAATGGCAGTGCAAGATGGCAGCATATAGTGACACTCTAAACCTAGAGCAATGGAATCTTCAACCAGTAGTCTTCCACCAGTGGAGAAAGAACACCTCTGCAATCACCTCAGTGTATAGCTGTGCCTTACCAAATATATATGACCCCAATTAATGAATGATCCTAAAGCGCTCATGGTGCAAGCAACATCAAGGTATCCTGGAATTTTCACATGCTCACAATCATAAACCATTCCCAAAAAATGGCAACACCTTGTATTGCCATGGAAGAATCGTATTGTTCACTTCTTTCTAAATATCCCCCTTGGTTTTCCCTCTGACGCAATTCTAGCGGGTACATTAGTAGGTCAGGGGCCATCAACTTTCTAGTAATGGAAATGCCTGTTCCATATTTGTACAATGACTCTGGTGAAGTGAAGATGGCAGACGGCACAATCCAGCACTCACCATTTTAATCATCCCCTTTTTCATACATTTTCACTAAATGAGTTGGTTCATGGGCACAGATATTGGTAAATTTTTCTGGATTGACAATTTTGCACTTTGTATATTGTAGACTGTGGTATGTTTATCTTCCTACAGTTGTCAATTTCTTACACAGTCTGACTGTATCAAAAGGGAGCTCCATATTCTGCAATGAAAAGCACTCCCCACTGTACAGTAAATACATTAATTTACTGCCCCCCTTCTCTTCAGTTCCTGGAGGGAGCACCAAGAATACATTGACTTATTTCTGTTCTCTGTACAGGAAATACCCAGACTTGTACTACGACCTGTCCTTCAAGATTCCAGCCACCAATGCATCAGTGCGTCTCCTTATGCTGGACACCGTAGTCTTGTGTGGCAACTCTGATGACTTCCATGGGGATCAACCCATGTTTGCTGAAAACCCAAAGCTGGCCAATATACAGCTTGAATGGCTAAAAAAGAAACTGGAGACTGCCAAGGAGGACTACTTGCTGGTGGTGGGGCATTACCCAGTGTGGTCCATCGCTGAACATGGCCCTACCCACTGCCTTCTGCACAATGTGGACCCCCTGCTTAAGAAATACAAAGTGACAGCTTATCTAAGTGGACATGACCATAACATGCAGGTAAGGGTAAACTGGTGTGTGAAATCGTAAAGATGAACTCCAGTCAAAATGGCATCCCCATACAAAATCTGAGATTTGTAAGATTTTCAATTAAAAAATGTATCTTGTACCTTATTTCGTGCAAAAGACCTTTAGCAGGTTGTGCTTGGCTGATATTGGCATGCATGGTTATGCTTTTGACAAGCCAAAATGTTTATTATTCAGGATTTATATCGCACCAACAGTTTGTGCGTCACTTTACAATATAAATATTCTGATTGATTTCCTTGGTCTGTCCATACCTCTACATTCCCAAGAATGACAACCTAACAATGAACAGATCTCTTAACTATGAGAATTTACACTTTTTAGTTTAGCTTCAAAATTTAGGCAAATTGGGTAGGAGGGGTATTGGTCTCTGTATAAATCTGTCCACCATAACAAAGCGCTAGCGTGGCCAATAAACCAGGCATTAGGTGACACGTTTTTGCTGCATCTTTTCTTTATGGGTGTCAACATCAGCATTATCTTTCATTACTTTGAAGACCCATTGCACTTTGCAGCTGCTGAGAGAGTGGGTCACATAACCAGAAACTGAGCAAAATTGGAACTCCTTGTTAGGCCTCATGAACACAAGAGGTTTGGCCCTTCAGCATCAAATACCCATGGTTTCAGGGGTCTGGGAGGTACAGGTGCAGCGATCAGACCTGATGCCAGCAGTCTGTCTAAATTTTTCACATTTAGGGCTGTATGTGTTCAGGGATGTATGTCCCAAACACAGGAACTCTGCATGTTTTGGTATACAGCCCTAAATGTGAGTACTGCTCAATACAGCGTTCACTCTAGTGGTAGCGGACCTGGACCCTGCACCTGTGCTTCCCAGGTGCCGTAAATGCTGATATTTGAGGCCAAGAGGCCAAACTGCCTGTGTTCATGTAGCTTTAGAATGGGCAAGTAAATTTTGATCTGAATTTCTGCTACCTACCTGTAATTGCCCAAGAACAAGCTTTCTTTTGAAGCCAGCAATATTTGCTTAAGTCCCCCATACCGCCAGCTAGTCTGGTGCAAGGGACCACTAATCCAGTGCCACGGTGGTAGTCCAAGACCAACAGTCCCCTACTGCTTCCCTATGATGATATGGGTCCTCTTCTCTTCCCTGAGAGGTCTCTGTTAGTGGCCATCCAACAGAAATCTATAACTGTCTTGCATGCAGTGATGTGGACACCAAAAGAGTGACCCCCAAGCCGAAAGTAAATAGACAAATGATTGAGGGGTGGGGTAAGGTAGGTAAAAACTGGGATTTGGAATTCCCCCCCCCCCCCCTTTTTTTTTTTTTTTTTTTTTTTTTTTTTTTTTTTTTTTTCTGTAATCATGGGGGTGGGCGAGACATCTAAACACTTTCACCATATCTGTATTTTTTATGCTTGTGCTTCAGTATCTGCAGGATGACGACGGTATTGGATATGTGCTGAGTGGAGCTGGAAATTTCATGGAAAATTCCCGGAAGCATGAGGCTGAAGTTCCCATGGGCTACTTGCGTTTTTTCCTGGGAGAAGGGGAACCTATGGGAAGCTTTGCCTACATCAAGATTACTGCTAAAGAAATGAATATCACCTACATACAGTCTGGAGGCAAAAGTCTTTTCCAAACCACCCTCCATCCACGAGAGCTGTAACCCTAGCTGCTATAGAGAAACCTTGTTTACATAATGGGCATTTTATTTGGATCAGTTGCTTCTGTGTGTCTCCGTATTACTATGAAATCCTTGGAGGTTCTTCCTTCAAATATTGCTTCAGTCTTAACCCAAGAGGATGCAGACTGGTTTTCATGGTAGATAATCTAAGTGTGTGCCAAAAATATGTACAGATCACATGTTTTTAAAGGCTAATGTTTACATAAACTGCCCAATGCAGACCTGGGGCCCCAGTGGTTTACAATACACTGCAGATGCACATGCCATACTTGTAGGCCTTTTCTGTCACTCATGAAGCCTAGCTGAAATACTGCCAATGTTTTTATATTCCTACATCCTGGCTTTTTTCCAGGGATGTCGGACATTGGGCACTCATCCACAGCATTGCAGGAGTAAGCGTGCTTCCTGATTCAAATACTGTGCATGCATTCTTTTCTGTTACACCGAAGACTCTCCAGTCGTATATGCCACCCCGATTCTCACACCGCAGCAGCGGTGGACTACAAGAGATTGCCACCAAGTCGGCTTCTTTAAGGGCAGCTAAAGAGATTATCTCCTTTCGTTGTCCTCAAAGAAGGTTTAGTGGCCATTTGCTTGTAGCCCATGTCCTAGATATAAAGCAGGATTGGTTGGCCCTTTTGGGAGTATTTCAGCCAGGCTTCAGAAAAGGCTTACAAGTATGGCATTTGCATTAAATCATACTTTCACAAACGGCGCAATGCATTTTAAACTCATGGGGACCATTATCTGCATGGGCCAGTTTCTGTGCAAGGTGAACTTGGCCTTTGAGATTGTATGTTGTTTTTGTATTGAACATTTCAAATGTACTGAAAATTATGTGAGAATTTGAGCAGCTGGAGACATTGGTCAAGCAGTTCAGATGAACCCCTGTTGTTTGGGTACCACACGGTTCAGAGGGAAGAAATAGGCATACATTTTATGGTATATGCCATGCTTTGGAGACTATCTTCTTCCTGTAGAAAAGTGCCCTTAGAATGTCAGGCCCTGTTCTATATGTATATTTTTATGAATATTAGTTACCACCACCTCTTAATGTTCCGTGATGCAGGAGGAACACCAGCATTGCTTGCGGTAGAATAACTAACATGGTGGTAAACAAGTGGCAAGTCTCCATTAACTTTTGCTTTGTAAAGGTTTTTGACTTAAACAAATCTCCTCCAAACTGGAGAGACCAGGTACGGATGCTACCTTTTCTCCTTTCAGCACTGTTATAAGAGCAGTACGTGGGTTGCCATTGATGGCCTATTTCTGAAAATGCTAGTTGTCTGGCTTCAACCCTTTTATATCACAAACCTAGAATAAGCATGCTGTAAATGAGCATCAGAAGTTCTGTATTTATGTGTACTAAAAGTCAGCAATGGCAGCCCCCATAACTGTATCCTTGCAGATTCTGTTTTAAAGTAGAAGTAGACCATGACTCAATTCTGTGCTGACATCCATTTTAGTAAATGAGCTGTCATCCTATAGAACAAAGTAGCCAGGTGGCTCATCTGGAACCTGTGGCCTTACTGGGCATCAGACCACCATACTAGAGTTATGTCACTGGTTACAATTTATACAATCTCTGCATTTTCTGTTCACCTGACCCATACAAGTCTACCTCCCATGACCTTCAGGCAATAGATACTTTTTTTTTTTTTAAAGTATCTATTAAACTTTCACGTTTTTAAGATTGCATTTCAATCACATTTTAAAGTATAACTAAAGGCAAAACTTTTTTTTAGTTTTGGATAGAATGGAAAGGGGTTAGAATGCTTGTCAATTTTTATTGCTGTCTGTGCTCCCATTAAGGAGATCCACCCTTTTCTATTTGTCCTGTTTACCATTATCATTAAAAGTAAAAGAATCCCAAATCTTGGGTTGTCCCCAGAAAATTTAATAGAGGGAAAAGCTTCCAATGGGGACACTAGTTTTGGTGACTTGGAGGTCCCCAAGAAATTCCCTTAATTTGCATGAATTTCCTCTCCCTTCCTGTCTATAGGACAGGAAGTGTGGGGAAATCTCGGCAATGGAGCACCCATGGCGAAAATAAAATAAATCTGACTGGGTATAACCCTGCCTTATCCAGAATAAAATGAAAGGGGGGGGGGGGGGTGTTGGAAAGATTTGCTCTTCCCAGTCTGGTGGCAACCCAAACTTAAATAGGGAGGGTGAATCTCCCTAACAAGGACACAAGCCAGCAAAAGGGGATCTAATCCCTCTACGCAAAACTAAAAAAAATTGCCTTTAGATTAGTTTATACTTTCAATGTTAATTTTTTTTCATAAGTGCCAACTTCAGAACTAATTTTAAGGATTATTCAAATTGCAAATCTAGTGATTATTTTGGTGTGTTTGCAAAGCGCTGATGGCTTCTGTTTTTTAAATGGCGTTTTATAGATTTTGTGTAATAAACTTGAAGATCTGAAAAATGTATTAAAATTTATATTGTCTGTAAATGATCAGTTCATTTTTGTTGATTGGGCAATGAAGTAAAGAATTCAAGGGAATTGGAGTTTTAAAACTCGTGCCACATACTTGGTTTGAGGATAGCATGTTGCAACCATGTTAGCGCGGTATAACTTTTACATGGGGACTAAGTCGCGGTCACTGTTCTTTTGCCGGACAAGGACAGAGTGACCATGTCTGCAGATAATCCAGGCCTTCATATTTGCCAATTCATGCAAAGAAAAAATGAGCTGGCTACAAGCCCCAGTACTCTGGTTTTGTACCTCCTGCAAGCTCAGCCTTTCGAGCTTTCAAGCTTTCGAAAGACTGGTACTACAATAAAGTGCTCTGGGTAAAGAATTCTTCCCATATCTTTTATGCCATGATGGGGAGACTCTTACTTGATGATGTAATGGTTGCAGAGGGGGCAGAACAAGAAATTTAATTTTTGCAGATGCCCAAAGCATGAGAGAGAGATTGCTGCTCATCCTCCTCATTCCCAGGAAACCATGCCATCATCCCACCTACTTCAGATTTGTTTGATCCTGGAAGGAGGCACTGCTGAGGAACCAGGAGGAGGAGGCTTCCTTAGGATGCTGTCCTGAGAGCTGTCCCCTCACACTTTTTTTTTTTTTTTTTAAACCTTTTGCATCAACTCTGTCTCCTCCATAAGTGGGGGAGGCTCCAAGGCCAGGAAGGGCTAGCACTAGTGGGAACCTCTTCTCCCCAGGAGAGGGATAAGGTACATTATCTCCCAGCCTGTGTGTGTGGAGATAAAGGCTGGTGCTTGCCAAAGCCAGATTCGTAAATCGGCAACATGGTCAAGCTTTGCTATGTTTATCAAACCTTACGGATTGGACTTGTTGTCCGCAGAAAAGCAAGCCTTTAGAGTGGAGCTGTTGTAAGCAAAGCCAGCACTTATTGGAGGATCTAGGGCTCTAGTTTTAGAAAGCTATGGTTTGTGTATCCTTCTGATGGGCTGCAGATGTTCGGGAGGGCCGGAGAGCGATTGGGCTGAAGGAGGTTTGAAAAATGTGTGTTACCTATGTGCTACGAACCCACCAATGCAAACTTTTAAAATTTATATGGGACTCTACCGGTCCTCGAATTAACAAGTAGACATTGTATGCCCGACGGATTAATGGGGGTCTCTCGGTCCCCAACCTTCAGGCATACTATACGGTGGCAAACATTGCCCCTTTAACCCACCTTCACGCCAACGACCAAATGCATCTATGGGCCACTATCGACTTGGTTGACTCGCACCCTATACCTATATCTTCCGTACCCTGGCTCCCTCCTTCGAAACATCCAAACAGACTTGGGCCATGTATGGTCCACTGCCTATACTTATGGGACTCGGTAAAAACCTAGTCAGAAAACCCCCGGTAAGAAAATATCACCTCCAATGGTAGAGTCCTAGTGAAGCAGCTGGACCCAGAGGACTGGCAGACTACGACGATATCCCTTACAAAAAGCTCAAGGAATGTCCTTATCCTAGAGAGAATGCATATAAGGTATTTTTATAGGTGGTATACGCCCGACAGGCTAGCGCGATTCATCCCCTCCTACTCTCCTCATTGCTACAGGGGTTGCCCATCAACCAGTTCCATGGCCCATATTTGGTGGACATGTCCAAAGGTTTGTAGACTTTGGGTCAGACCTATCCTTAAACTCCTCCGCCCGGAATGTCAATTAGCTCAACACCTTTTTAATGCAACCAAACTCACTATTGCACGGTCTTAGAAAACTCCTGTACTTGGCTTTGAGGCAGTTAAAAACCACATGAATGACATAATGATCAATGGGAAACCAACGTCCCTGACTTCTGACACGCATAGTAAATTCCTGAGTCTGGCAACCCTGGATATCATATAGACAGCCATCCAGGTTTAATAGTCAGCTTTTATCAATCTAAAGGTTTGGTATGGACTCCCCACTGATGGTTATAGCAATTTGGGACAACCAAAGCCGACAGACTGGATTATTTTTTTATCCACAATTTTTTTTTTTTTTTTTAGGTGGATATAAGACTACATGTATTCTCCTATGTTGCACTCTTTATTACTCACCCTATACATGCACACAAAAAAACAACATATTTTGGTACAAGGTATGAGCATTTTCAGGAAATATCACAACCTGATTGTGTGTTTTTTTTTTTTTTTTGCATCTACAGTCTCTTCAAATTTCTTAAGTATTTGCACCGTTGTATACTATACTACATATATAACATCCCGCCATCGGGATTTTCCTTTTAATTTATGTCCACTGTAACCATCCTATACTTGCATATTCTTGTTGTAGTCAATTTTTCAATAAAATTCTTGTAAAAGAAAAAATGTGCGTTACCACTGTTTCCTGGGAATGAGGATGAGGAGCAATCTCTCTCCAAGGTGCTGTCCTGAAAGACTTCTAGAAAAAAATGTTACTGGTAAGTGTACATTGAAATTTCTGTACCCACCTGCCAAAACCTGAAGGACTTTTGGCTTGGTTGATTGAATTACAGCTGTCGATATTTTTCATAATGAACATTGTTTTCAACAGAGAAAGATGAAACTAACCTCTACATAACTGAGAATAACCATGTTTTATTGCAAAAACAAGGAACTGAACCTTTTTAAGGTCATGTCACGATGGCAATTGGTCTCCAAAATGCATTTGCTATTATTTCTATTGTAAATCTTTCATGAGTGAAACACTGTAGAACAGTGGTGATGGAGTGACTACCGCCTGCTTCAACACCTTTTAGTAAATCAGCTCAATTATGTTCTATTTTAGATTACCCCCAAGTCCCCCTCCAGCTGTACTATGGAGTTGTGTGTTTTTTTTTTTTTTGGGATGTATTGCCAGTTTCCACAGAGAAGCCAACAAATCTGGTTCTGTGGTTGAACTGGATGGACTGGTGTCTTTTTTTTTTTAACCTGACTAACTACGAAGGGGTCCCATTGAAGCATCATCTGATCTTATGGATGTAGAAGTATCATAGCAGAAAATGCTTCTTCCCGAGTCCACTAGTAAAACACTGGAACCTTTATTGGTGATGAGGAAGCAGTAATGGAATAATAACTTGACGATTTTCATGTAGTGTCACAGCGATGACACCAGTTGCCTTTTTAGCAATGTTGTTGGCAGTGACAGAATTACTGGTGTGCCATTTTAACATTGCACTGCATGTGCAAAGTGTCAAAGGAAAAATATCTTGAATGACAACTTGAATCTGGTTAGTTAAAGCAGAACTACACTGCATCCCAGAACCACAAACCAAAAAATGTTAGATAATTTTTTATTATTCACAGCAAACGCACCCATCCATCCATGACTCTGCTTTATTTTGGTGAGAAATCACTTTGAAAAACTCCCCGATCATGTCTAGGTGTGGCCATCTTGCTTAGGGGATGATTATTCTTGGAATTTATCTGCCCTTCGCTCAGGGGTGCAGATTGGAGGGTGTGCTTAGCTGAGAAGACCCCCCCCCCCCCCCTTTTTCTTTTTTTTTTTTTTTTTTTTTTTTTTTTATAAAAAAAACTTCCTTGTGAGAAACTGCAAGTGCCGCATGAGTGTCTATGTATCGTGTGAATCACTCTTGCTGTGTTCTTTCTGGTCCATAATTTATTTATTTTTTCAACAATAATGGCTTTTAATTGTGTAGTGTGAAGTGATCGAATACAGGCTTTTTCAATGTCGGCCTATTGGCAGAAGTGTAGATTGTCAACTGTAGGCTGACTTTGCAAGGTTATTCTGGTTAGCGTAGACATCAGGGGTCTAAAACCACAAATATGTATACCCTTGTATTATAAAAAAGGGAATTATATGGCGTCATGTACACTGGGCGTTTTTGCTAGGCTCCTCTTAATGTCTTTTTTCCTGTTAGGAAAAAAAGCTGCTTTAAAAACAAAAAAACAAAATCATAAAAGCTGTTGTAGGTGCTGCTGAAAGTTGTGGCCCACTTGTCTCGTGATCAGTTACTTCAGCCTCCCTGCCTGCCCAGGCATTCACTTCCCAATCACCTTGCAGACAATGAACAGTCCATGTGCTTGTTTTTGTATTTTTATTGAGGGATTTGAACTTGGATAGGGATGGGAATATATGGGATGCCCAGTAGAACGACCAATTGCTGGATTGTATTTCAGTTGATTGAGACAACTGTGTACGCTTTACAGCTCCAGTCTCCTCCAGCACAACACTTGCTTGCAGCCTATTGCTCTCTCTTCCTTCTGCACAACACTTTACTGTCTGGAACAGCTAGCACATGGCTAGGCCCAACAGCAAATGTTGATGGAGACGAGGGCCTCTTCTCCATAACCCTGAGCTGTGCTTATCAGAATTTAGGGCCCCCAGATCCTGCCCCCCCCATGAATTAGTATGGTTGCATAGTACCCCTACCCAGTAGTCACCCGGTGTAGTGCAATAAAAACATTTGATGGTTTATTTTATTTTTTTTATTGTCCCCTGTGGTAGTTCCGATGTCATTCACAATGTCTTCTGCCACACGGGTCCCAGGATGTTGCTAAGTGAGCCTAGTCCTCACTGCTCACCTCCACCATCATAGGAGTGAGCTCTTTCTCTGATTAAAGCCTCCTCACATGTGCTTTTGCTCTCCTGGTGCAGTAGCTCTGAGCTCACTCTTGCAATGGTGCAGGTGAGAAGTAATGACTAGGGCCCACTTAGTAGCGTCCTGGGAGTATTTCAGTCAGGCTTCATAGGGTATGTAAACAGCCTACACTTTAGTAAGGGTAGTATTCATCTTTAGTCATAGCTGCACAATTTTTTTTTTTTTTTTTAATCTACAGATGCCCCATATCTGCTTAGGCAGTTTTGTGGTTACAGAGTAAGGTTGAATAAAGACACCAGTACATCCTGAGTGAGTGTGTACAATTGTCCCTATCCCTGTACATTGCACACTGACATCAGTCCCTATCCTCAAGGAGCCCACAATCCAAGGTCCCCATTCATATACTAGGGCCAAATTTTTGGACAGAAGCCAATTGACCTACCAGCATGTCTTTGGAGTGTGGGAGGAAACCCAAGTACCCAGAGGAAACAAAAGCAGGCACAGGGAGAACATACAAACTCCATGCAGGTAGTGTCGTGGTTGGGATTTGAACCAGCGACCCTTTTTACTGCTAGACACAAAATGGGGTTGAGCTCTTCTGCAATAAAGACCCTGCCTGTTTTTTTCTTTAGTTCTACTTTTAATTGGTCTTTCTCAACCCTTTTAATTACCACTTGTGCCAGACAGCTTAGTTTGTTAGAGCAGTGGTTCTCAACCTCAGTCCTCATGTACCACCAATGGGCCATGGTTTCAGGTTTTCCTTGACTTTGCACAGCTGCTTTAAATCAATATCAATGACATGGTATTAATCAGAGCTATTTTATTCAAGGGAAGTTTCCAAAACAAGGCCTGTTAAGGGCACTTGAGGATTGAGGTTAGGAACCACTGTGTTAGAGGAAGTGGAGAAATAACAGACTTATCAGCTGGATCACCAGATAAATATAAAGGAAGAGAAGCCTAGAAAAAAAAAAGATTGGGGCACAACAAAGGATTTAAAATTATCCATATCCATTTTTGGGTGGAACTTCACTTTAAATTCTTCTGCAAATTAAGTTCTCCAAACACTTCCTTACTAGTTGGTTTTCTTGAACTGAGAGCCGACAGAAGTCACCAAGCATCGTGACCTGTGCACCACCATAAGGGCCACAACAAAGCCGGCAGAAAAAAAAAACTATTCTGAGACACTCCCATTATGGCTTGGAGTACTTCGCATATATCTTACCACCCACGTCTTTCTTTTCCTTTCTCCTGAGGATTGCTTTATTTCTTATATGGTGAAGTCCTGCAGGCAGCCTTGCATGTAGCAGGGTCACTCCAGGGTCTAATGGCAGTGTAGCCTCCAGGGGTTTATACTAACCTTTGTTAAGCTGCCTTACTGCACTCTTGGTGACCCTATAACAGTTTAATGTGGTCGGGGTGTATAATGAAAATTGGGCCCAGTTATCATTGGTTTTGCTCTTGGTATATGACTTGGTATAGACCTACTCTGTATAAAAACATGTGTTCTAGTAGTTTGGTATCAGTTCTGTATTACTTTCCTTTTATTTGAACAATCTATTTCTAATACACACAGTATTAATCTAATCTGGTGGTGTTTATTCCATTGAGCGAGGGTGTGTCAGAGTGGCAAAGGCGTAGACCAATTGCTCGTAGAAAGAAACCAGTTTCAGAGGGCTTATCAAACTAGTGGCTCATGTGGGGGTGTGCTACACAGTTAGATTTTCAGCATACAGACAGCCATCACTGAAGTGAATCATTTTCAGTTTGCAGCTAAAGCTAACATTGCCTGTTGAACCGGCCAAGATTCAAACCATCTATGAGCAGGCTGATTGTACCCAAGTCGATACTTCAATGGACTTGGGTACAACTAGTATTTTGGATTTTTACATGTGATTATTGCCAGTGGCTATAGCTGCTAGCAATAACCACTGTGTTCTCCTTGACGCAATCGATAGAAACCATTGTGATGGTGAAGTAGGTGCTGGTATGTAGGCTTTGACTTTTCCCCCATAGAGGCATTTACTGCAGCAGGTAAGCAATGCTTCCATTGGGAAGCCCTAGAAGGGGAACCCTAGAAGTCAGTGAAATAATATCCCTATGTGGAAAAGCTTGTAGGGTATTTCCTCCATTGGAGGAAGTAGATTATATAACAAAGAAAGAAATGGAAAAGGATTGACAAGAAGCCATCCCTCCAGAAGCTGGACCCACTAACTGAGCCAGGTGAAGCCATGTGTCAGGGGAATCCAGAAGTTGACACAGATGTAATGAGGTTAGTGAATGTTATTTTTAGTTATGGTAGACTCCGTATTGTTCCAAGATGGTAGGAGCACCAATATGCCCCGATGTGCCCCGATGTGCTCCAATATGCCCTGATGTGTCCCAAATGTGCTTTAATGTGCCCCGATATGCTTTAATGTGCCCTGCTGTGCTCCAATATGCCCTGATGTGCCCCAATGTGCTTTAATGTGTTATGTACCCTGATACGGTTTAGGATATATTTACAAAAAGACAGGCACCACTGTCTACGGTGCATGTGCCGTAGACAGCAACGTGCAGGTGCGCTGAGCTGGCCGCAGATCACTGCGATATGCCGCTCGTGTCAGCTCCCGTGCGCATGCGTGGGAGTGACATCATCGCGGCTCCAGCGAATCACAGCGCTGGAGCCGCGAGACCCGGAAGTCACTCCGGGATACATGGCAGCGGCGAAGGTGAAGACGGAGGACCAATTCGGGGGCTTTGTTCTCAGGTAAGTTATTCATAATGAGCTAGTATGCTATGCATACTAGCTCATTATGCCTTTGCCTTGCAGGTTGCCTTTTTTTTTTTAATAGCCTTTACTTCCTCTTTAAGTATTGCGTTTTGCCGCCATGCCACGGCAGATGCAAATTTTAAAGCGTGACGTGTTAGGTATCTATTTACTCACCAGAACTTTTATAAACACAACAAAAAAAATGCTATTATATAGTGATTGTGTGTAATAAAATTCATCAAACTGTATTTTTTCCCAAAAAATTGTGTTTGAAAAACTGCTGTGCAAATACCACCTGACAAATTGCAACACCCACCATTTTATTCTATAAGGTCTCTGCTAATATATATATATATAATATGTTTGGGTGTTCTAAGTGATTTTTCTAGCAAAAAAAGTAGATATTTACATGTGGGAGAGAAGAGTCAGAATTGCCCGGATGTGGATGTGATTACATTTATGCCAGTCACTGATCAGAACAAGTACACAGATCATGGGCTTCCTGTGTTACATGCATGCTCTGTGACTGTAAAATGATTGAAACCACTGGATGCGGCTGATGATGATAGAGATGATGATGTTGATAGAGAGGTGATCCTTCCCCTGCCCCCATCACACAAGCCACGTGTTCCTCTCTCCAGCCTCGCGAGCCAGGCCTTAGCAACCAGCAACGCCGGGGAGTTTTACCGACGAGCCAATCAGCGCCCGCCCCACATCCCCTCTCTGTAGATCCCGCCCCTCCCTCTTTCTGTGATTAGCGTCTCCTCGGGGCCAATGGCTCTGTCCTCCTGGCTCGTCGAATCGTGAAACAGTAGAGGCGGGATTAGCTGTAACAGGAAGTGCATGCGGAGGGAGAGAGGGGGGAATTTCCGGTCACACGGAGCAGTCAGCAGCTTTGGCGAGGAAGAAGATAGTGCGGCGGGAAAAAGAAGGTAAATAATGGGAGATGGGGCGGCTCAGTGCTGGGGGTTCTCGTATTGCCACCATGGATGTTGTGTGGGCACATTAGGGCCTCCTCTATAGGAGCCAGGCTGGCTGTTGCCTATAGCAACCATCTGCCTCCTGGGAGATCGCAGCACTGATGTGTATGTGTGTGTGTATATATATATATATATATATATATATATATATATATATATATATATATATATATATATATATATATATATATATATATGAGTGTGTTTGTACGTATATGATGTATTTCTCGCTCTATCAGAGGCAGTCTTCTATTCTATGTCTTCTTATAGGGGATCTGACCCTAATAGGCCTTCATTGCTGACCCCCCCCCCCCCCCTGCCTCTGTAAATACTGCGTTTCCAGTGTGTTTAGACAGGACTTTCCTTTTTATAATGAGGATACCAGAGTTCAGATTTCACTGGCCGCATGCTTGCGCCCTCATCAGCCGCTCAGAAAGCGGCGAAGAGCGGGCAGACACAGCCAGGCACAGCCAGGCACCTGGCATTTTCAGCTGGACATAAATGGGAGCCAACCAATCACTTTTGTACATTTTTGTTTTTCTCCTCCTCGTATCTCCCGACATCCTCATTTCATTGCTGATTGCGGTCGGTAATGTGATCCGTGCCAAGCTGGCCAGCTCCATCCTCTGGACTCCATCCATGTGCACCTACACTGTATTACCAAAAGCATTGGGACACTTGCCTTTACATGAAGTTTAATGCCATCCCAGTCTTAGTCCATAGGTTCAATATTGAGTTGGCCCACCTTTTGCAGCTATAACAGCTTCAACTCTTCTGGGAAGGCTGTCCACAAGGTTTAGGAGTGTCTATGGGAATGTTTGACCAGTCTTCCAGAAGCGCGTTTGTGAGGTCATGCACTGATGTTTGACGAGAAGGCCTGGCTCGCAGTCTCCGCTCTAATTCATCCCAAAGGTGTTCTATTGGGGATTGCGGTCAGGACTCTGTTTGGATCAGTCAAGTTCCTCCACCCCAAACTCGCTCATCCATGTCTTTATAGACCTTGCTTTGTGCACTGGTGTGCAGTCATGTTGGAGCAGGAAGGAGCCATCCCCAAACTGTCTCCACAAAAATGGAACTTCTGCTTTAAAGTGGTTGTAAACCCTTACCAACCACTTTGACCTACAGGTAAGCCTAGATTAAGGCTTACCTGTAGGTCCAAGAAATATCTCCTAAACCTACATGGTTTAGGAGATGTTTGCCGAAAGACAGGCACCGCTGTCTACGGTGCATGCCGCGCGGCATCGTCAGCGGCGAAGATGCCGCGCGGCATCGTCAGCGGCGAAGATGCCGCGCGGCATCGTCAGCGGCGAAGATGCCGCGCGGCATCGTCAGCGGCGAAGATGCCGCGCGGCATCGTCAGCGGCGAAGATGCCGCGCGGCATCGTCAGCGGCGAAGATGCCGCGCGGCATCGTCAGCGGCGAAGATGCCGCGCGGCATCGTCAGCGGCGAAGATGCCGCGCGGCATCGTCAGCGGCGAAGATGCCGCGCGGCATCGTCAGCGGCGAAGATGCCGCGCGGCATCGTCAGCGGCGAAGATGCCGCGCGGCATCGTCAGCGGCGAAGATGCCGCGCGGCATCGTCAGCGGCGAAGATGCCGCGCGGCATCGTCAGCGGCGAAGATGCCGCGCGGGAGTGACGTCATCGCGGCTTCGCCAAATGACAGCGGCGTAGCACCGAGACCCCACCGAGAAGATGGATGCGCTGGACTACAGGGGACAGCGGTGACTTCACTGGCTCCTGTGTCAGGTAAGTGACACATAATGGACAACTATGCGATGTCCATTATGCTTTGCCTTTGCAGGGAATGAAAGAAGTAAACTCATCAGGATTTACTTCCTCTTTAAGGGAAGGTTATCCCCTGACATGCCACGTTTGGCATGTCGTGTTTTTTTTTTTTTTTTTCCTCGGTGGCTGGGGGGAGCGGAAAACCTTTTTAGAGGGTTCCAGCTCCCACTTCCTCCTCATCCCGGGGCTCTGAGGTCCCGGAATGAAGGTCACCCCCCCATCGGCAATCTTCTGGGATATGTCACAGCTCCCAGATGATTGCCTGGCGAGTCAGTGAAGCCACAGCCAGGCGCCCACAGTGACATCGGCAATCTTCTGGGATATGTCACAGCTCCCAGATGATTGCCTGGCGAGTCAGTGAAGCCACAGCCAGGCGCCCACAGTGACAATGTCAGCGCCGCAGATCGGAACGGGACTTCCTTCCCCCACATCAATGGACCCTGGGACAGGTGAATGTCCGACTATTAAAAGTCAGCAGCTGCAGTATTTGTAGCTGACTTTTTAATTAAATTTTTTCCCAGCAGAACTCTGCTTACAAAGCTGAGTTCCACCCTCTGTGGCGCCGACATTCTAACTGGGCACCCGGCTTTGGCTTCACAGCCTGGCATGCACTGCACACACACAAGTCATGCTGCGCGCTGTGAATGGCTGGCAATCTTCTGGGACCTGTGACGTATCCCAGAAGATTGCAGGGAGTGAGAGGTGACCTTCCTTCCAGCACCACAGAGCCTGTGGAGGAAGTGGGAACTGGGTATCCACTCCCCCTTTTTTTTTATATATATATATATATATATATATATATATATATATATATATATATATATATATATATATATAATATAATCTCGATCTAATCTCTATCTAATATACACATGCAGGCGTCACAATACTTTTGGTAATAAAGTGCACATAAACTCAGTGGGTGAGGGGCATGGATTTCTGGGAAGAGGCTGTGGTTTGGGGTGTGCTGGACTTGGCATATTGATCTGCACTAGGGTTGCACTGATGCTAGTATTGGTGCTGATACCGAGCATTTGCAGAAGTACTCGTGCGAATGCTGATGTCTATTCTGATACCCAGGCAGTCTCACAGATGATCGGTGCTATGGTGGGGGGCCAGTTACAAGCACCGATCTCCCTGTGGGGCTTTCAATTAAGCAGTTTACACCCGCTTCTCCTTCTCTCACTATTTATCAAAAGCCACACAGGGAGATCAGAGATTGCAGTGCATGCACTGCTTTTCAGACACGCACCAAACGGTTTTGCGGTAGCATGCACTCTGATGCCCTGATCAATGTACTGGCTCCCGCAGCAGATCACAAAGGCAGTGGGTTTTAAACACTAAACGCCCCTTTCTGCACCCTGTTCTGGGTTGAAACTGGCCCCAAGTCCCCATTTACGTTAGGTCATTTGGAATTGGCAGTTCTGCCCATGATACCAAATCGCTCAACATGCGTTTGGGTGCTATTATTCTTAATGGCAGTCCTAACCCAGTGCAATTTTGACAGAGCTTATTTTTTGACAACAAACATGCATAAGGCGCACCCCATTAAAGAGAATAATCTGCCTTGCGTGCGACATGCAAAAAACGCATGTAAAGCGCGCCTTAAAAGTCTTGTTCCCCCTCAGCCCTGAACACCATAACTCATACGAACCGCATCACATTCCAGTGAAATTCGCGTGTGATTTGGGACCATTTTGGAGCCGTGACCGCATTACCATTGCAATCCTTTTTGAGGTGGTGATAAATTTTGTATGGACTCCTACAGCCAATCGCAAACAGTGCAATGTGGTGGGATTGCTGTGTTTCCCGCACGGCATATGTGTGAAGCTAGGCTAAGGCGAGATCTGAATGGGGCCTAAAAGGGGAAAAGCAACGCAGATTTTTTTTTTTTCTGGTATCTTCAGCTGGATAGAGACGGAAGCCTGCATATCACTGACTCCAGGTGTACCTTGAGACCTCATTCACACCATTAGGCATGCTAAACTGAGCCGCATTAGTGTGCAGGCTGGTGAGTGTTGGGCTGTTTACTTTTCTAGCTTCATTAAAAATGTCACAAATGACGCTTGATTCCTGTGCTTTGCAGAGTTGTGGGGCAGTAAACCTGTGCTTGAGCCATGCTTTTACTGCCACTCAAGCGGGTGGCTGGAGGTGTTCTGCAGTGCCTTGCTTCATGCTGGTGGCAGTAATCGTAGAGCAAGGATGGTGCTGCTGAACGTAGCCGCTCTGCAAGTGCCACACGGTTGTGATGTGCTAGTGAGGGTTTCATGTGGGTAAAGCAGGTGAGGCAATTCCTGCTCACTACATGTCAGGTGATCCCTGAAGAACCACCTGAATGTTGATCTCTCTTCAGAGAGCTTTGTTGGTGTGAATGAGCCCCAGTGGTGACATGGTGTGGGGTCTAGTGCTTTGCGTTTTTTTTTTTTCTCCCTGCCCCACAAGGCAGGTTTTGGTTAGAGGTCGACCGATATGGGTTTTTCTCTGGCCGATGCCGATATTTAGAAATCATGGCAGCCGATATATGATGCCGATTTTTTTTTTTTTTTGGGCCGATATGTTAGGCCGATTTTATTTTATTTATTTATTTTTAATCCCCCTTGATCTAACACACCTTTCCCACTGTGGCGTTTTAAGGCGCTTTTGGGCTAAAAATAGCGCCTGTAAAGTGCCTGTAAAATGGCTCCCCTGCAGTCTGTGTGAAAGACAGAGTGCTTTCACACTGAGGCGATGCGCTGGCAGGATCTTAAAAAAAAGTCCTGCAAGCAGCACGTTTGGAGTGGTGTATACCGCTCCTCCACCACTCCTGCCCATTGATATGAATGGGCACCACTGCCGAAGTGCATGCAATGCGATTTGGCAGCAGTGCTTCATGGGCGCATTTAACCTCTTCCTTGGCCGCTAGCTGGGTTATATGTGCCCCACTAGCAGCCAAATAGCACCGCTAAAATGATGGTAAAGAGCCGCTAAAACTTGCGTTTTACCATCAACGCTCCAGTGTGAAAGCGGCCTTCATACGTGATACAGAAAATTTCTTACACTTAAACATTTATTAAACAAAACAAACCTCCAATCAGTTTACTTGTATGTATGATTTAGATTAAAAAAAAAAAAAAAAAATATATATATATATATATTAAATAAAAACAGGTAGTCAAAACTTTTGGACAAAAAAAAAAATGGGCTAACTTTACTGTTTTTATTTTATTTTTATTTTTTAAATGCTGTATTTTTTTCCCAAAAAAAATGCATTTGAAAGACCTCTGTGCAAATGCCGTGTGACATAAAATATTGCAACAACTGCTATTTTATTCCCTAGGATCTCTGCTAAAAAATATATATATCATTTTTGGGGGGGTCTAAGTGATTTTCTGGCAGAAAATACAGGATTTTTACTTGTAAGCAACAAGTGTCAGAAAAGATTTAGTCTTTAAATGGTTAAACTGAGAACTTCTACACACTGAGATGACTTAATTCATTCAAGTGTAAACATTGTATCTTTCTGTTCTTTTCTTGGCAGTCTGCCCAGAGTGGAGGAAAGTGTTGCTATGACGACTCAGTCAACTTGGACTGACTTCTATACAGAAGTCATTTCAAAGTCCCACTGTAGTTCTAAATCGGCTTTTTATCAGCACAAATCGGCCGATGCCGATTATTTAAAAAACGGCAAATATCGGCGGATATATCGGCCGGCCGATATATCGGTCGACCTCTAGTTTTGGTGTGATCGGGGGACATGGGAAAACAAACGTGCCCTAGTGGTGAGCTGGCACTGATCTGTGCCGGTGTCACACATACTGTGAATGAGCCTTCAATAAGATATACACTAGAATACTGATCCCTGCAGGACGGCTGGAGATGTAGAAGGTGGTCTTCTCAGCATCTCCATTCTCAGCCTTTATACATATGTGAGGGCTCAGTGATGAAGGATGTGGAGCTGGCTGCGGCTGGCTTTATTATTGTAGATTAGATGGGAGGAGACGGGAGTGGCGTTAGTGACGTACCTATTTAAAAGTACACCTATACTTTAAAGCTTAATGTACACGGGATGTTTTACAACCTCCCCTGAACGATGTTTAAAAAACCAGTTTTTCTGCGTTTACATGACGTGTTTAGCCACGTTTGCGTTCAGGAGCATTTTTTTTCTTGCAAATAGTAAAAAATGAAAGTAAACGAAATGCGGCTAAACGAGAGTTACCGCTGTTACAGGCGTTTTCAAATGCCTCTGAACGTGAGGTTTTTTTTTTTTTTTTTTTTTTCCTCTTTTCAAAAAATGTTTCTAAACGCAACTACCTAGAATGGACTATAAACAGCCCTGTGTACATCTACTGATAAGATAACATAGAGGAGAGTTCAGGGGCAGCTGAAAAAAACACCCAACTTCTCTTCTCCTAAATGTCCGTTTACCAGCAGCAGTGTACATGAGGCCTAAAGCTTTTTTACAGGTACCATTTCACCACTTCCTTCTGGAAGTTTGGTCCCCTCCTCCTTCCTGCGACACTGGACCAATCGGAAGCCGCAGCTTTGCTGTGACAGAACACGACTAATGCAGTTCTATAGGGATGGTTCCGTAACTGCCCGGCAACTACTTGCAATGTATGCAGGTGTGGTGCGGTATTTGTGAGGTTAAATCGGGGCGGTGGGGAGTCTGGATTGGGATGTTTAAACCACTCTAAGCCCCCGTTCACATTGGTGCGATTTGACATGTGAAATTGCACAGAGGTCCCGACCAGCATGCGAGCGCGCCGCCGGCAGAGCACTCGTGATGGCAGGGTGGCAAATTTAAAGGGATGTACAGCTACGCCCATTTGCCTGTCCGTGCCATTCTGCTGACATACATCAGCGTGTGCTGGTCGGGAACCGGTTAAAGTAGAATTCCAGGCACCACCTAATCTTTAAAACTGCTCTCTCTTCCATCTCCCCCCTCCTAACACCTATTCTGACTCACCTGTGTAAGAAAGATGCATGTACTTGCCTATTTTCAGGCTGCTACAGTCCAGCCACATGATCCAGCTCACCTGTGTCGGCCAGTATGGCTGCACGGGTGAGGAGGGAGTGCTGACAATGGATGTGCCATTGAATTCTATGGGCAATGTCACTGCTCCAGGCTTTACTAGCCCTTGTTAAAGAGCACACTCCTCTCCCCTGCAGCTTACATGGTGGGGGGGGTCATATGACTGGAGTGGCCTCTTTCTTGAGCCAGCCATAGATGGTTCAAATCAGAGACTGGCCGAGATTCGATCCATGTATGGGTGAGCTGATTGTACCCAGGTCGATTGATCTGTCAGCATGTCTGATTTTTTAGGATGCTACTAGATAGCTGCCGACATGAATCACTGGTCACCCGGCAGGGACGGCTCCCCCGCCAGGAATACACAATGGCTCAGTGGGAGGGATTCCCCCATCAACACTGACTGTTGCTGGAGTAATCAAGCAATTTTCAGGTTGCAGGAAAGAAAATCGTATCATCTATGGCTGGCTTTATACAGGCTAACCAGAATAGGTGTTTAGAGGGGAACCTTTTTAAGATTAGTTGGTTGATGCTTGAAATTCTACTTTTATTGTTAATGAGTTCTATGGCCTAATGGCAAACATTAGCACTGTGACTCTTCCACAGTATCGTCCAATCCCAGAGCTGAATAAACAGGAGCATGTGCTATAA
This sequence comes from Lithobates pipiens, assembly GCF_037356315.1. Classification (NCBI taxonomy): domain Eukaryota; kingdom Metazoa; phylum Chordata; class Amphibia; order Anura; family Ranidae; genus Lithobates; species Lithobates pipiens. The sequence goes on from NW_027507903.1 coordinate 583,883,526, forward strand.
TATGTTTTAATCATTGTTGAATAGAGGTGACCTGTCTTATTGCACAGGAGTTTTGACACCTCCCCCCCCCCCCCCCCCAACATTCCCATTATGATTATAGGAACATTGTTTGAAATACTGATTTTAAACCCGGGATGCTCACAGATGCTCTTACTCCATTCTGTTCACAAAATACCTGGACATTTGCTTGGAAGAGTTGTATTGCAGTGACTGGGGTACGTGATATTGGTGTATGCACTGTTTTTTGGTTTTGGTTCTGATTCTGTGTGGATAAAAAGTTGAATAAAACATTATTGAATATATTTATATATATATTTTTTTTTTTTAGTTTAGAAAAACAATGGGACGTAGAAAGTCAAAGAGAAAGCCTCCACCTAAGAAGAAGACTGGAGTCCTTGAGACGCAGTTCACGTGTCCTTTCTGTAATCACGAAAAGTCCTGTGATGTCAATATGTAAGATTATATATGTTTTAGATGTTGTAGGTGGCTGTTTGTTGCAAAATGATCAAAATATTGGCCTGCTGGTGTATGTATGTATCAGAGCTGCCACAACGTAATCGACTACGTTGACGTGCGTGCAGGGCGTCGATGCGTTAGTGGTGGCATCGCTTAGTATCTACCGTTGCCCTCCGTGCCGCCATCCCCATCTCTTCTCCCCCCTCCGTGCCGCCATCCCTGGGGGTGCAACGGATCGTCACCGATCCTAGATCCGAGCGCATATGCCGCGGTCTCGGCCTTAGGAGAGGCCGCGGCTTCGGCCTAGCTCCGAAGCGGTGGCCATCTTTGTACACCCAGGCGTTTACAATGTGATCGCTCCAACAGAGCGATCACTTGTAAACAAACCGGCGTCATGACATAACGCCGGTTTCTCTCTCCCCACTCTGTACTGATCTGTGCAGTGGAGGGGAGAGGTCGGATGGAAGCAGCCATCCCTCCATACCCAGCCCAATACTCTGCCAGCCAATGCAATACGCTGCTGCAGTGCAATACGCTGCTGCAGTGCAATACTCTCAAGGTTATCCAAAGGATTAATTAGCTAATCAAAAAAACCCACTAGATTCATTAAAAAAATAAAAAAAATAATCGGATAGTCGTTGGCTAATCGTTAGTATAGATGGGTAGGTTGGGTTTAATAAACCAGAATTTAGGTGATGCCAAAATTCCTTATTGCACTGTAAAAGTATTAAAGCGGAGTTCCACCCACTTTTGAGAGGTGATCTTAACCACTTGAGACCCGCGCTATAGCCGAATGACGGCTACAGCGCGGATCTTCTTTGCCGGGACGACGTCTATTGACGACGTCCCGTGCACGAGCGGCCTGCGCGGCGCGCTCTGTGATCGGCGAGTCTGAGACTCGCCTGATCACCGATCCGAGCAAGGGGTCGATCCTGACCCCTTATCACGTGATCAGCTGTCGGCCAATGACAGCTGATCATGTGATACAACGGAGCCGGTAATCGGCTATTATCGGCTGACAGCGCGAGGAGAAAAAAAAAAGAGCCGATCACCGGCGGCCGTGATCGGGACATCAGTCCCGATCACGGCCAGCCCTGCCAGTGCCCACCTGCCCCCTGCCAGTGGCACATCAATAAAAAATGTGGGGGCAGCGTTACTATGGGAACATCTGCATTGACCCAGGTCGCCATTCCAGTCCATATCTGGTTCCTTTGATGATCTTGCAAGTCATGAAATCGGTCATTTTAATTTTCACCTCACCAGGAGGCCTCAGTTGATGCGCCTCTACCCCCACCCATATATCACATGGGGAGGCCTATGTGAGAACATCCTTTAAGAGATGAATTCCAATTTGCACCCCCTTGTTACAAACGCCCTGCTGTGTAAACAGATTCGCCAGCTTCAAGATGACCTCCAGCAGGCCATATGGCTCTGTTATAACCAGAGTGTAAAATTCCTAATTGTCTGATTATTAACTATGTTGTGTGGCACTACGTTTTGTATACATCTCAGAATCGAAAAAAACTATTTGGCTTTATCCAATCTCGGGAACAGACGAGATTAATTGTTGTTTTTATATATATAGTGTAAACCTAAATCGCTATTCATTTTCTTAGGGAAAATAACTCTAATTGAAATGAGCATCGTTTAAAAACTTTTTTTTTTTCGTGTGTGCGTATGAACTGTATGAAAAGTAGTTTGAATCAAGCTGGTCCAAAGGATTTTCTTTAATACATACAGCAGGTGTCAGCACTGGAACTTTATACAGCGCTGTGTTCTGGCAGCAGGACCCTTGGAACAAAATCAAGGTGGGCTGAGTGCTGCTCAGCCATTCTCTAGAGGATCTGGATTTTCTGAATGAATACAAAACTTCCACTGAGGCAGGGAGAGTGATGGTATAGCTCTTGGTATCGGCTAACAGGAGGGAGTTTTGTATTCATTCAGAAAATGCAAAGCTTCCTGTGAATGGCTGAGCAGCACCCAGCCCAACTTGGTTTTGCTCCTGGGACAGTTCATGGAGTGCTGATGACCACTTCATGTGTTTGTGAAAAAAATGCATTGTTTAGACCAGCTTGGCCCTAACGAAGGGAGTTTACTAAGACTTCAGCAGTTGTCCGTGGAAACCTATCGAGCCTCCACTGAGCAGATCTGGTCACAGTAGATCCAGTCCCTCTATTATGAAAAGTGTGTGTATAAGTGTATGTATTGCATTTTGTTGACTTGATGTTTTTCTGTATTTTACAGGGACAGAGCACGGAATACGGGGGTCATATCGTGTACGGTGTGCCTCGAGGAATTTCAGACACCAATAACCTGTATCCTTTACATAAAATATATATATTTTATATCATTTTATTTTTTTTTAAAACAAGATTGCTTTAAAGCTGGGAGGGCACTAGTACCCACATTTACTTTATCTTTTGAACTAGACACCCAGAATAACTTGTTTGTTCTTTATGTGCTATTGTAATATTTGGTCATCTGCAGTGATATGCTTGTCACTATCCCATCATTGTGACTGATATGAGGCTCAAAAGAGCAGCTCTACATTCTTTGACAATTATGAGCTTACCTGCTGGAGGTCAGATTTGGCAACACAAAGATGGCATTGTGAATTATAATGTATGAATATTAGAACATGGATTTTAAATCTGAGCTGGGAGAGTTAAAGTGGAACTTTAGTCAGAAAATTAAGTCCTGCTAGATCAATTCAGACTGGCCCTTTTTGCAGCTATAGCTATTTATAACATTAAAAATAAGTCCCTATACTGTTTAAATATCCAGTAATACTGTTATACCCTGCTCAGTGGCTCTCCATTTTTGCTATTTTTTTTTTTTTTTATGGGTAAAGTTCTGCTTTAAAACCTCTGTCAGGTTATTGTGATGCCAACTGTTGTAGTAATAATGACTTATCACTTGCTGAGACCTATGCCTGGCCTGTATAAGCAGATACAATCACAGTGCGCAGACTTTATCAGCTGAACTCAAAACGCCCTTTTCCCATCATTGAAGATCCTTATTGAAAGTAGGAGGTATAGCAGAAAACAAGATGTGGCAGATTGAAAGACGGTATTTGCAGGTTAAAACGTGGTAATGTTTCTGTATGCGAGTAGTTTGCATCAGGCCTAGAGCAGTGTTTCTCCACTTCAGTCATCAAGGTGCCTCAACAGGTCACATTAAAGTGATACTAAAAAAGCTTTTTTTTTTTTTTTTTATCACTGAATAACAAGCACGTTTTACTTAACTGCTCTGTGCAGTGGTTTTGCACAGAGCAGCCCGATCCTCCTCGGGTCCGTTGCTGGCATTCCTGGTCCCTCCCTCCTGCCCCTACAGCAAGCGGCATGCTATGGGAGCACCCGAGCCCCTTCTCTGGGTCCATTCACACATGGAACCTTGGTTTGGCCCTGCCCCCCTCTCTCCTCATTTGGTTCACTGACTGACAGCCAAGGGGAGCCAATGACTCTCCTACAACATCGCTAGATCTAGATGGGGCTCAGGTAAGTAAGACACATCAGGAAGTTGGAGGAAACTTCTTTACATTGAGGGAAATCTCTTGGACAGTTGTTACTAGAACTTGCGAGGTCTCCTGCTCCTGTAACAACTCAATTTTTAAATTTTTAATTTCTCTTGGACAAAGGTCACCAGGGATTAATAAAGAGTATGAATCTCTCCAGCGGGGATAAGTAAACAATAAAAATCTACAGTTCACTTTTTTTTTTTCACCCACTTTATCCAAGGTCTCATATATTAGGAGACTTTACATTGTGGCAATACAGATGTGTAAAGCTTTTTCAGCAAAGCAATTACTGACACGTGTAGTTTTTAGCTTTCCATCATCTTTTATTCAAGCTTTAGATCATACTCCAGACTTTAGTATTTTCATTATGTTCAGTTGCTTCTCCTTGACGTATAATCTCAGACCTTTCAGAAGCAGTGGACGTCTACAGTGACTGGATCGATGCCTGTGAAGCTGCTAATCAGTAGCTGGCGGCCATTTTTCGCGAATCCCAATCCTACCAAGCTGCAGCGGTCATCTTCTGTATCTCATTTTCACTGTACCCAGCTATATAAGGGGAGGTCCCCTTTAGGGTTAAAGCAGCTGGGATCTTTTTATTCAGCTGATGCTAGCCAGTTACAGCCGGACACTTGACATGTCTGATTAGTTGAGAAGGTGCTTTTTTTGGAGGGGGGGGGGTTGTTCTTTTTTTTTTTTCTTCATTTGTTTTATTTTTTTATTACGTTTGCTTTCAAGGATAGAAAAAGAATCACAAATTTTTATTTATATACTGACAATGAGCCTGGGAATGTCAGGACCCTTTTTTTTATGTAAAGGAAAAAAAAAATTCAGCCTTTCATCAATTCCAAAAATCAAACAAGTGTTTGGAAACATTATATGAGGTGTGTATTATAGTGCGTAGTAATGACAGGCTGAAAATCTAGATTTGTTCTGGCGTTGATTTATATAATGTGTCTGTTTGTTAAAAAGATAAAAAAAAATAGAAAGCACATCATTGGTCCTTCTTTTGTCACCAGCTGTGATGTCAGTACCCCAACTGTTGTCACTACTGAAATTTAGACTTGAATCTAGGATCAGCCTGAAAGGACCCATCTGTTCTTGTTACCCATGTCAGCCAATCGGATTCTCCCTTTTTATTATCCCATGCTGCACTTGGGGGGGGGGGGGCGGTGAACCTGGAGATTTTGGTTGCCCTTGGGGCATCAAGAACCAGTTTGTCCCTCCCCAATTAACAATGGATTTAAGTGTAGCTGTTATAGTAAAATCCACTGCTGCCTAAAAATTATAACTGTTGCAGAAGGTACAAAATACTTGGCTGGAAAAAGCGGCGGCTAGGGAGTACCAGCAATGCATTACTATGTTTGGTCTTGTGAGCTCTGCTGCAAGAGATGATTTAGAGTGTAGAACAGGGGTAGGCAATCTCAGCACTTCAGCTGTTGTGGAATGTAAAGATCCTTGAGGCATTGCACGACTCTAATATCCACATGCGTACTTCCTAGGGACAGAGGCATGGTGGGATTTGTAAAACCCCAAATCCAAAAAATGTTGGGAGGACTGTAAAATCTACATAACAGCCATAATGCAATGATTTGCAGATCTTATAAACCTGTATTTTATTCACAAAAGAAAATGCAAATGTTTAAATGCACCATTTTAAGAAAAAACAAAAATCATTTAGAAACTGATAGCAGTAACACGGCTCAAAAAAAAAAAAGGAGGGACAGGGCTACTAAATTCTGCCAAGGTAAGTGGTACTAGCATGAAAGAGAATTTTGAAACTAATATAGGTTAATTTGACAACAGGTCAGTAACATGATTGGGTATTAAAAAAAAAAAAGGAGCATCTTGGAGAGTCTGTGTCTCAGAAGTAGTGTTGTAGTTTCAAAAAATCTGGAGTGCCGAGGTTGAACTTGATGTAGAATAACCATAGTGGCTTTGGGAATGATGATCATGCAGGGCTGCCAAATTGCCCTCACTTCCCAGCTAGAATTAAAAATTATTAAAATAGTGTCTGGCAGCAATAAGCACATGGAGCGGTAGTTTCTTCAGGATAGTGATTGTGTCGTTTTCTTTTTCCTTTAAAGCGATTATAAAGATACACATTTTATTTTTCTTAAATGAACAGGTTGTACCCGCTCCTGTGAATTGGTTTTGCACAGAGCAGCTCCTCTCCTCCTTGGGTCCCCTGTCAGCGTTCTGGGCTCAAAGACCCCTTACCCCCACTGAGTGCCCCCATAGCAATTTGGTTGTTATGGGGGCACTCAAGCGTACTTGCTCTTGAGGGTCTCTGTCTATGGTACACAGAGTGTGGCTCAGTCTCCTCCCACTCCCTCCTCACTGGCTGTGATGGACAGCAATGGCTCCTCTGCCGTTGTCTCAGCCAATGAGGAGGCAGAGAGCTATGAGAGTAGCGGCTCTTGTGCACATAGCTGTCTTGTGCTTGGGCTCTGGTAAGTATTGGGGGAAGCTGCAGACAGAAGGTGTGTTTTTTGTTTTGTTTCTCCCCCCCCTTACCTTTTCATGCCTTTAGAACCACTTTAAGGCTTTTTTTCCGTGTGACCATAAAGCTGCATACACTGAATTCCACTGGCAAGAATCAGCGGATTCTTGCAGCTGGAATGACTAATGCATGCAAATAGTGGCTGTTGCATGTAGCCGCACACCAAGTGGTTACCTGCAGTTAGGGATGTGTGTCTGAGCCTGCATGCAGTCAGATGCATAGTGTGCGGCTACATCAGAAAAGTGCCAGCCAGTGTCAGCTCTTTGTACAGCTGCTCTTATTTGCAGGCACCTGTTCTAACTGTAAGAATCTGGTGGCTAAATGGCCATGTGAAGACGGCCTTGGGACAAATATTTAACTCAACATCTGACTAGGTGTCTGCATTAAATGTGCAGAAAACTAGGCCAGACCCAAGGTGGCACTTCACCAAGATGGTCAGTTTGGCAGCTTTAGAGAATTTAAGTCCCCAGATCACCAGACGTGGCAACTCTTCTGTTAAACTTCTTTTGGATCTGTTTACATTACCATAACTGTGTCAATCTAATCACACAGTGCCCTAAAAGGGGTTAAGCACATCTGGTCTTTAGAACCGCATGAAATATATTTGCTTGCACTAGAAGTGAACAGGATTACCTCCTATATATTTACAATTCTTTCACCAGCCTTCTGTGTTGGAAAAGGATCTTCATGCTGCGATTGAATTGTCTGGGTAGTGGATTAATTAGGACAGATAATCCAGTCGTTTGGCTGGTTTTGTGGGACTCTGATTAAAGAAGATGAGCTGGACCATAAAGTGTGTCCCATTGCAACTGTACTAAATATGACTTTAAAGCAAAACTCCACTTGTCAATCAAAAATCCTTAATCCAGTTATTCTTTAAAAACGATATATATAAAAAAGTGTGTGTTTTTTCAAACTATCAAAATCTGTTTATCTTCCTATGATTTCACTAAGGTAGGATGTGCCAGGGTAGGGGAATAAGTTATTTCTGGCTGTCCGATGTACCTTGCAGGTCAAAATATGTTCATAGCACCCTTCAATCATAGCTGCCACGGGTTGTTAGGAAATCATACTGACACCTTCAGAGTAGTAAAGTCATTTCTACCTCAAGTAGCAGAGCATTCCACAACATACCATCAGTGAGTCTCTTTACACTACAGTGAGATTTCCTTTCCTCCCTTTTATACAGCTCAGATCTGCTAGAAGATCTTGGAATCAAATGAGTATACGGTTGGCTTATGACATATTGGATAAGTAAATGTAGTCTAAGTCCTAGACGCATGTGCATTCTTTTGTGTATTTACTCCCTATCTGTGCCGTAAATTAGCAGAAAACAATTCTCCTGCAGGAGCTTCCTGTAATAGACAGGTCCCTGCTGTTCTTTGTGCAGGGTGACTGGTCTTGGTTCCGCCCCCTCCTGCAGTTTTCTGTGGGCAGCATGTAGTGGCTGGAGCCTGTTGGGTGTCTCCCAAAGCTCTTTTCCCTGCACGGGCTATGTGTAGCATAGTGATGATGTCAATGCTACTTTATCTAGCTTTGGTAAATTCAAAGTGGATTTGTAAAACATGCATGCATGCATACACACACTATATTGGACTTCCTACCTTTTACATCCACATGAACTTAAATGGCATCCCATTTCGTAGGGTTCAATTTGCAGCTATAACAGCTTCAACGCTTTTGGGAAGGTTTAGGAATGCTTTACCATTCTTCCAGAAGCGCATTTGTGGGGTCAGGCACTGTTGGACAAGAAGGCCTGGCTCGCAGTCTTTGCTCTAATTCACCCCAAAAGTGTTTTATGGGGGTTGAGGTCAGGACTCTGTGCATGTCAGTCAAGTTCTTCCACCCCACCCTCGCTCATCCATGTCTTTATGGACCTTGCATTGTGCACTGGTGTGCAGTCATGTTGGCACTGGAAGGGCCAATCCCCAAACTGTTCCCACAAAGTTGGGAGCATGAAATTTTCCAAAATGTCTTGGTATGCTGACACCTTAAGAGTTCCCTTCACTGGAACTAAGGGGGCCAAATCTAACCCCTAAAAAAACAACCCAACACCATAATTCCCCCCCCCCCCCTCTTCCACCCAAATGATTTGGACCAGTGCACAAAGCAAGGTTCATAAAGACATGAATGAGTGAGTTTGGGGTGGAGGAACTTGACAGGCCTGCACAGAGTCCTTAGCTCAAGCCCATAGAACATCTTTGGGATGAATTAGAGTGGCGACTGCGAGTCTGGACTTTGTCCAACATCAGTGCCGGACCTCACAAATGCACTTCTGGAATAATGGTCAAACATTCCCATAGACACACTCCTAAACCTTGTGGACAGCCTTCCCAGAAGAGTTGAAGCTGTTATAGCTGCAAAGGGTGGGCCACCTCAATATTGAACCCTATGGACTAAGACTGGGCTGCCATTAAAATTTCATTTGCATGTAAAGGCAGGTGTCCCAATACTTTTGGTAATATAGTGTATATCAATGTGTTTGTTTTGGGAGTTCAACTTTTAACATCGCGCATTAGCAGAGCTGGGTTAAATGTTGGGGTTCGTGGTGCTCAGACATGAAAATACTGCCTAGACTGACCAACACACAGCATCGAACAATATAACTGGACTTGCCTATAAAGTATTTTTTAATTCATGAAAATTTTATGCTTGAAGGTATCTTAGAGGAGCAATGCTTTGTTACCAATTTGATGTAAAAGTGTTTTTTTTAATTATTAAAATGGAGACCGAGTGACACTAAACTGATGTCATGACTTTTGTTGAAAGGTGTAGGATGGCGTGTGTGATGGGGTTATCTTATAAGTGACACAGGGCATTAACCATTTTTGTTTTAAGCCTCATTTGAGCTCCAGCCCACCCGTCCACTTCAATTGTTTTGCTTTTTATTGTACGGTTTCCAGAAGTCTTAGGTCTCTTTTTCACGTGGCTTGGGTACCTGCGGCCACTGCTGGTCACATACTCCGATCATTCCAGCAGCAAGAATCTGACTATTCTTTCCGCAGCTACCCGGCCATGTGAAGGAGGCCTTAAAGTGTCATTAAACCCACGTCATAAAATAAACTCAAAAAATCAAATGGTGTATTCCATGCTGTTCATAGTTCAGTTTCTGAATTTTACAAAAAACATGGTTGATTCTGCTGCTTCCTATCGCTCTTCTGTTTATGTCCCCAATTCAGCTAGGGGTTTTGCAGCTGTGGTGGCAACTCTGCACATGCTCAATTTTCAGTGTATTTTCATTCCTCGCCATCGCATCTAAGCAGCTCATGTGACTGTAGAGTCACAAATGTTTGTGTATACACTGTGGTAAATGACAGCCCACTCCCTACCTCCTCCGCCATACCCACTAACCAGCTAAACACAATGGGGGTGGGATATTACATGTAGATTAATGGTGGCTTCAACTCGCAAATGTGGGCATATACACTGGTAAATGACTACATGAGTGCTGCCTTTCAGTGTCCCCTATGTGTATCCATCAGTACTGCATATTAGTGCCCATCAGTGCTGCCTTATCAGTGTAGCTTCATCAGTGAAGGAGAAAACAAACTTATTTACAAAGTTTTTTTGTAACAAACAAAAAAAACTTTTTTTTTCAAAGTTTTCAGTCATTTTTTTATTTGTTTAGCAGAAATTAAAAATCCCAGAGGTGCTCAAAAGAAAGAAAGCTTTATTTGTGGGAACAAAATTATAAAAATTTAGTTTGGGTACAGTGTAGAATGACCATGCAATTGTTCAAAGTGTGACAGCGCTGAAAATTGGTCTGGGCAGGAAGGTGTATAAGTGCCCTTTATTGAAGTGGTTAAAATATCTATTATTATTATTTATTTTAATTTTTTTAATGACCTTTGGATTCCAGTTTGGAGCTCTTGTTGGGGAATTTGAATATGGCTTCAGTCAGGCCTGGTAGTGGTTATGATCTTGCTCCCCTCAGCTGCTCCAGCTAGGTTTGGAAGGAATAAGCAGAAACGAGCTTCTGTTTGTTTATGGGATTAGGCATGGGAAATGCTAGGTTGTCATATACCCAGCCAATGTTCTATGGGGAAGAGATGGAAAATCACTGACGTTTGGATGCTTAGAGGGTTACATAATTGGGTTTGGCTGGTGTTAATGAGATGTATGTCAAATGTTAACCATCTTTATATAGATGAGCAATCGGGTATACATAAATCCTGAAATGTAAACCATTTAGCACCTTCCCCTTGTTACTGTAAAGTGACACATATGTACAGTACATCTAGTAAACTTGTATTTTCACAGCACAAAGCTGGGTTCCTCTACAACACTTGGTATGCCGAATCTCTTAGGTCTACACACCTGCTACGGCTGTCACTAATGGTCCCCACTTCTATGCTGGATTTCTGGTTCATGTTATGAATGGGGGGACAGGTAGGAGCAAAGTCCGGAGCTAGGGTTAGATGAATTCACTGTTGGGCTTCTTTTAAAAATGCTAAAAAAAATAAAATAAAAGATAACAAGGTCAGAAGCATTTTGATGTATAAGATTCTTTAGCTGGTGGGATCTCTTCAAATCGGGGATGATCGGTGGCATGGAGAGCAGGACAGGCATGTATTCTTTACAGGCTGGATTTTTTTTTTCAGTTTTAAAGCTTGATAAAATTACTCTAAAGGAACTTTTTTATGAAAGGGAATGTTGCTGCCATTGCTCGTCTTCTGAAAATGTTAGTTACCTGGTTGTCACAATACTCCTTTGGGCTTCAAATCTCTTAACCCCTTTCTGCCCATCCTGCTATCCATTTAAACAGTTCTGAATGCCTGGAGCAGAGGGTGGAAAGAATCTACAATCATGAACAGGCCTCACCATGGTCGACCAAAGAAGTTGAGTGCACATGCTCAGCATCATAGCCAGAGGTTGTCTTTGGGAAGTAGATGTATGAGTGCTGCCAGCATTGCTGCAGAGGTTGAAGGGTCAGGCTGTCAGTGCTGAGCCCATATGCCGCAAGCTGCATCAAATTGGTCTGCATGGCTGTTCCAGAAGGAAGCCTCTTCTCAAGATGATGCACAATAAAGCCTGAAAACAGTTTGCTGAAGATAAGCAGACTAAGGACATGGATTACTGGAACCAAGTCCTGTGGTCTGATGAGACCAAGATAAACTTATTTGGTTCTGATGGTGTCAAGTGTGTGTGGTGGCAACCAGGTGAGGAGTACAAAGACAAGTCTTGCCTACAGTGAAACAAGGTGGTGGGAGTGTCATGGTCTGGGGCTGCATGAGTGCTGCCGACACTGGGGAGCTACAGTTCATTAAAGGAACCATGAATGCCAACATGCACTGTGACATACGGAAGCAGAGCATGATCCCCTCCCTTCGGAGCCTGGGCCGCAGGGCAGTATTCCAACATGATAATGACCCCAAACACTTCCAAGACGACCACTGCCTTGCTAAGGAATCTGAGGGTAAAAGTGATAGACTGGCCAAGCATGTCTCCAGACCTAAACCCTATTGTGGGGCATCTGAAAAAGCAAGGTGGAGGAGAGCAAGGTCTCTAACATCCACTAGCTCTGTGATGTCATCATGGAGGAGTGGAAGAGGACTCCAGTGGCAACCTGTGAAGCTCTGGTGAGCTCCATGCACAAGAGGGTTAAGGCAGTGCTGTAAAGTGATGGTGGCCATGTAAGATATTGACACTTTATGCCCAATTTGAACATTTTCACTTAGGGGTGTACTCTCTTTTGTTGTCAGCGGTTTAGACATTAATGGCTGTGTGTTGAGTTATTTTGAGGGGACAGCAAATTTACACTGTTATACAAGCTGTACACTCACTACTTTACATTGTAGCAAAGTGTCATTTCTTCAGTGTTGTCACATGAAAAGATATAATAAAATTATATACAAAAATGTGAGGGGTGTACTCACTTTTGTGAGATACTGTATATTTAGAGGAGCCTGCAGCAGAGAATTGCATCAGTGATCGGTAGATCACAGGTACAATGTCAGGCTCCTGCAGGCACTACCTCCAGCTTTCTTGCCCATCCCTCCATACAGGCAGACAGTTACAAAAGTGGTGGAAGTGTCAATGAACTATGAGGGGCACTCATCAGCTCCCCTGCAGTTCATTGAGAACTACAAGTCCTGTCTGTCAGCACGGCAGGCGGCTTTCTCATTCACAGATTGCTTTTAATGGATGATGTGGCTGTACAGCTGCAACGGTTTTAAAATGTGATGTCAGGGAGAGGATCCAGGAGCTTGTTACACGTCATGTCCTTAATATGGGTGTAACATGCTCCAAAAGTTGAACTTGGCCTTTAATGCAGGCGCCCATATGTATTGGCTGTTCAAAAAGGGGTTAATCACTAATTTGGAACCCACCACCAGACCATTAATTTTAACATGGAACTTCCTAAAAGGTTATATGTGTGTTTGATATATATATATATATATATATATATATATATATATATATATCAATCTCTCAATCAATCAATGTTTTTTTGTTTTTGTTTTTTTTAGCTTTAATTGTCTCCCTTGTGTAGACATCCAAAAGCCTCTGACCGTCTGAAAATTGCTCCTTTTCCAACTCTTCTGCCAGAGACAGCCAGGCAGCTAGCAGTTTTTACATAAGCAATGGAAGCCTCAAATTTTCTTAGCATTGGTCTCTTTTAAATGACCTAAGCTGTAGATGTAGCTGGAACATTTTTGAGTGGACTGGAACTTTTACCATATTGAGCCAGTTCAGTTATCCAAGAAAATGTTCACATTTGGTGGTGCTTTACATAAATGAGTGATCTGAGGCTCTGCCCAGTATCCTAGAGCAGTGGTCATCAACCCTGTCCTCAGGACCCACTTACAGGCCAGGTTTGCAAGATAACTGAAATCCATCACAGGTGATATCATTTTCTGCTCAGTGATTGCAGTATTCTAGTCTGCATCTCCCCAAGGTAATACATAAAACCTGGCCTGTTAGTGGGCCCTGAGGACAGGGTTGATGACCACTGTCCTAGAGGACCACTTTTTTTTTTTTTTTTTTTTTTTTTAACTGTGGAAATGCATGCGATTTACCTGCATTCCTGCACCTGCTACACTGAATCTAGGCTTAGAAAGGATCTACTAAATTAGACCTTAGGCTTTGAAGCCAATATGAAAACACTCAGATTGGTGTCAATGCTTTTTATATACAGGAAACATCTAATGAATTGTGTGGGGATGCTTTTTCATGTGTCTGGACCTATTTCGGTTCTGCTCTATTATTTCACCGAACAGAACTATAATAATGTAAACATATAAAATTGTACGCTGAGGGTTTCATCGGTGCTTTTTGAAAAAAACGAACTTGCGTGCTGGGAGCCAGAAGTTTAACTATAGTTTTCAAGGTGAACTGCTTTCACAGCCTTGAATATCCAAAACCTCATCTTCAGCATACAAAGTTGACTTTGTCCTCTGATAATTTACTGTTGGCAGCACAGTGGGCTTAGTAGTTGGCATGCTTATGGCTTCCTGCACTGGGGTGCTTGCTTTGAATCTTGGCCAGGACACGATCTGTATGGTGTTTGCATGTTCTTCTTGTGTTTACATGGGTTTCCTTCCATACACCACAGACATGCTGGTTGGTAGGTTGGCCATAGTATACAGTCAGGTCCATAAATATTGGAACATCGACACAATTCTAATCTTTTTGGCTCTATACGCCACCACAATGAATTCTGAAGTGTTTTGGGGCAATATTATCTGCTCATATTCAGCAAAATGTTTCAGAACTCATTGGACGGCGCTTCGCAGTGCAAATGGACAATGACCCGAAGCATACTGTGAAAGCAACCAAAGAGTTTTTTTTTTAAGGCAAAGAAGTGGAATGTTATGCAATGGCCAAGTCAATCACCTGACCTGAATCCGATTGAGCATGCATTTCACTTGCTGAAGACAAAACTGAAGGGAAAATGCCCCAAGAACAAGCAGGAACTGAAGACAGTTGCAGCAGAGGCCTGGCAGAGCATCACCAGGGATGAAACCCAGCGTCTGGTGATGTCTATGTGTCCCAGACTTCAGGCTGCAATTGACTGCAAAGGATTTGCAACCAAGTATTAAAAAGTGAAAGTTTGATGGATGATTGGTAATCTGTCCTATTACTTTTGGTCCCTTAAAAAGTGGGAGGCACATATACAAACTGTTGTAATTTCTACACCGTTCACCTGATTTGGATGTAAATACCCTCCAATTAAAGCTGAAAGTCTGCAGTTAAAAAACATCTTGTTCGCTTCATTTCATATCCATTGTGGGGGGTGTATAGAGCCAAAAAGATTAGAATTGTATCGATCTCCCAATATTTATGGACCAGACTATGTGTACAAATTGGTTATGTACATGTGCTATTACATTCTACATGCTGTTCTAAGCCTAAGTAATTAGGGAAGGTTGAGGAATGACCCAGTGATGTAAGAAATTTGCCTAGAAAATGTTGTGAAAAAGGCCTTCAAGCATTATCAGATGTGGTACCCAGAGAATCTGGACTATAGGAGCGCCAAGAGTTGGATACAACTTATTGTTGGTTCTATAAATTGATTGGTGAGCCCACCGAGGTGTGGTAAGAGGGAGAACAGTTATCTTCTATGCTAAGCTCTTAAATTAGAGTAATGGAATCTGTTGTGGGCTTCTGAATGTGCTCAAGAAGCCATTAATGAGAAGATGCCTGCCTTCAGCTCTGGGTGGCACTTTAATACAGTTGCAGATAAGACTGGTTTGCTTAAAAGCAGTGGTCTCCAAACTGCAGCCCAGGGGCCAGATGTGGCTCTTTGCTTGTCTTTATATTTCTCCCACTTATATGAGGAACTATTCCACTGATGCCACCAATTGGCCATAATTACTGCCATTGACACCAATGATGCAAAGAACTATTCCTCCCACTGATACCAACAATGGGGCACTTTTCCTTCCACTGACACTAATGAGGCATTGTTTGCACACACGCTATGACATTTTCTACTCCTACTGGCCACAGCATGCCCCCCCAAGCCTGAAGGGCAGTAACCTGGCCATTTGTTTATAAAGGTTGGAAACCCCTGCTTTAAAGCGACTCGGGTACTATTTTAAAATACCTCCCTGCAACTAAGACTTACCTGTCCCATACTGAGGATCTTTGCTCTCTTGAAGAATTTTCAGCATGTAAAACACCTGCCTTGTACTCTGTGTGCTGAGGTTCCCTCTGCTGGACTCCACTTCTGTGTCCTATGGTGGCAGTGAATGAAACCACAGAATTTGAAGTAAGACTAAGGAAAGCCATTCTCAACTAGGGTTTCTCCAGAGTTTGCTAGGGGTTCCTTGAGAGGTGGCTGATTGACCTCTTATATGATAGTGCCTACATAGACTGGGGTTCAGTGCCACTTGTCATAGTCCGGTCCTTACACTGATAATAAGTGTCCGCAAGGGTGATGTTCTGACCACCACTGTAAGGGGAACATCTTTCTTTTATGCTGACCACCAATGTAAGGGGATTCTACTAGCTGACTTCCATTAAATTACTTTTAGCAGGGGTTCCCTGAGATCTGATTTTTTTTTAAGGGTTCCTTGGGGGTAAAATGGCTAAGAAAGGCTGCTCTATGAAGTGTCCAATGCTAAAAAAAAATTGTTGGAGACCACTCTAGAACAATGGTCTCCAAACTTTCTATCCAAAAGGCCAGTCTACTGTCCTTCAGACTTTAGGGAGGTAGAGTGTGGCCAGTGGCAGGAGACAATGCACCATTGTTGGTGTCAGTGGGAGGAGTAGTGCTGCAAGGGATGGATAGAGGCAAGCATAGAGCTTCATCCAGCCCATGAACTGCAGTTTGGAGACCACTGCTCTAGAGCAGGGGTGACCAACCTTTTGAAGAGTGAGGGCCACTTAAGCAACTTGGTAACCGGTCACGGGCCACAATGAGTGGAGTGGGTGGATAGCATGTCCCTGTCCACTCTGCATTTGGAGAGGGAACACGGACGCAGCCCACTATACTTTTTAGCGGATCGTATTGGAGGTAGAACACAAGTCGGTTTATGTCTGCCACTACTTAGAGGTAAATGGAGGGTCCAATTGGTCGGACTGTCAGACTGACCGCGTGAAAGGGGTCCAAGGCTGCTTTTACACTCATGCGCTGCGGTTTACCTGCACCACCTCTTCAACACAGTGTACCTTTGGCTTTCCTGCAGTTTGCAGTAGACTTCTATTATTTGTATCTGGGCTACATTTAGGGTTGCCACCTCATCCCTTTAAACCCAAACACATATGAATTACACAGGTTCTGAGGAGAATTTAATGCACCAAGTGAGTTTAATTACCACCTTAATCAGTCACAGAACGCCCTTGTACACACGGTCGGACATTCCAAAGGACAATGTCCGATAGGACCGTGTTGTCGGATAATCCGACCGTGTGTGGGCTCCATTGGACTGTTTCCGTCGGAGTATCCGACGGACCAAGTTTTCCAGCTGGGCTATAAAATTTCCCGAAAACATGATCCGATCATGTGTAGAGAATTCCGATTGGACAGAGTGTCATGCATGCTCAGATCGTATTCCTAGACTAAAGCTATTGGCTACTAGCCTGAACGTAGTCCCGTCCTCACATTAAGTACGATCGGATTTTCTGACAACTTTGTCCGACTGTGTGTATGGAAAAGTTTCGGACACAATCCGTCGGACAAAATCTGACGGATTTGGTTGTCGGAATGTCCGACCGTGTGTACAAGGGCAACCTGTGTAATTAATAAGTGTTCGGGTTTAAAAGGGATGAGGCGGCAACCCTAGCTACATGGGGGATTTTATTCCCTTTCTTTCTGAAACCACCCGTCCATTGCAACACTGAAAATCAATGTGCTGCTTATGAGACGATTGTGTAAGCCCTTGTACACATGGTCGGAGATTTCGACAACCAAATCCGTCGGATTTTGTCCATCGGATCTTGTCTGAAACTGTTGCATACACACGGTCGGACTAAGTTGTCGAAAAATCCGATCATTCAGAACGTGATGACGTAATTTCGTTACGATGGGACTGCGTTCAGGCTAGTAGCCAATAGCTTTGATGTAGGAATTTGATCTGAGCATGCGTGGCACTTGGTCCGATCAAAATTCTCTACACATGATCGGAGTATGTCCGATCGAACCAGTTGGTCGGGAAATATTTCCAACATGTTGGAAAATTGGGTCCGACGGAATCAGTTCGATGCATACCACACACAGTCGGATTATCCGACGACACGGTCCGATAGGACACATTCCGACGGATTCTCTGACCGTGTGTACAAGGGCTAAGAGTGGTAAACCTTTCAGTAGATTAAAAAAGCCCATATAGTCATACCCTAAGGCCCATGACACACGAGAAATGATTACACAATAACCCAATCAATGGGAAATTACTCAATTGCTTCAATAGCACGGGACCCTCACTGGCAACAGAGATACTATAATTGTTCAGCCATCAAAGGCAGGTGTGTGTGTGTTCTAATTAGCAACCCTGTTGCTGGCAATTTGCCCCAAGTGACAGGATTGATAGTCTAACATGGGCCTTAGAGGCGGAGCTAGGAGACATCTCCATGCTGGAATTGGTAGACACAGCTGCAATGGGAAGCTCATTCTGTAGACATCCAGGGCTGTTCATCTCTTGTGCCCCATGTTCAGTATTTCCTTTTTGTACAATGTTTGCACAAATAAAGCACAGAGAGACAAATTAGAAATATATATATAGAAATATATTTGCAGTCAGTTCTGTAAAGTGAGGTGTTGCTCACATACACTATGCTGCGGTGAGGAGAGGGCATAGGAACATGCACAAAACAGAGCCAGGCAAGATCAAGATACAGTATGACATGTAGTCTGCAGAGCATTGCACCCATCCTGGTGGTTGTCATTGTCCTGATAGCCTCTCACCTGCCAGAGCATTATTGAACCAGCGCCCACCCTTCCCATTCCACACCTGCAACTTCCCTCCTGTGCCTTACTAGTAAGACTCCCGAATCTGCAGAGCATTCTTGCCCTGACAACTCTTCCATTCACTTATTCATTCCCCTTAATGGCCTGAAATGCTAAAACACAGAGGCAGCGACACTCTGCAGACCACTTGAAACAACGGCATTGCGATTCACTTTCCTGTAATAAAGCTGGCCAGTAGAATTTTGTATGAAAATTTGGAAATAATTGTTTGCCAGAGCATTTGGTCTTGCCATTACCGAGTCAACTAATTTAGTTCAAAAGACTTTACAAATGTCATCCGCCTACAGCTATGGAATTCCAGAGGTATTAAACAGGCTACTTTATAATAAGTAACATTTTTCCTAAGATAAACCACCTTCACAAAAGATAATTTGTTAAAGAAAAAATTGTCATCTCGATCCTTCAAACTTTCTCATCACCGCGGTCAAAAATAGTCATCCTTCTAACCATTAGAAAATCAAACATGCTTCGAAAACAAACATTTTTAATTTGAATTCTACTGGTGTATGGCCAGCTTTAAACACACATCAGTAAGGAAATAGTTTCAGTAAATCCAATAACCTGGTCATACTCATCAGTTTTGAATTTTTATTTTTGATTTAATCAATATTTTCAAACACATTTTAGATTTTTTCTTTCTATAATCTCAATTGCTTTGTGCTTCTGATTCCACCCAACTACAGATGGAATCATTTTGAAGACGTTTTTAGTGGGCCTCGTATTTTTTAATTCATACATCTTAAAAATGAAATTGCAAAAGAAGGGCTTTTACCATCCGACTTGCCCAATCATCTTCAATTAGAGCGAAGAAAAATCAATCGTGATTAATAACTTTCCATGCATGCATTGTGTTTTATAGGGTCGAACTGAACTGCGTATGGGACACATTAGGATGGTTCTTTGTGGTGCCAAGGAAGCTTATGATTGATGTGACCCATTAGGATCAGTTTCATTGTGGCAGCCAAAGTGGCCACATTAAATGTTTTTGTAACCAAGACTAAAGCTGGCCATACATGGATGGAATTTCGATCCAGGTATGGGCTCCCTGGTTGTACACAAGTTGATCCATCAATTGATTTGTGTACAACCAGCCCTTTGGGTTTTTTCCCCCAATGATTCGTCCCATCAGCTATAGCCGGCAACACTAATCATTGTGTTCTACTAGCAGGGAAGGCTCCTCGGTGGCAGAACACAATAGCACTGCGGAAGATGAATCCCCCATCAACACTGACTGTGTCGATGGGGGGAATTTAGCAATTTTTTTTCCTTCCATCCATGGTGAAAAAAATAAATAAGCGGAACAGGGAGTTTTTAGGCGACACTAGATAAACCACTAAAGTAAAAAAGCAAAAAACAAAACAAAAAAACCCCAAAACATAAAATTGTTATCATACATGAACATATTTAAAATTGACTATATATTAAACAATAATATAATAAAAGAAATATATATACATACATATGCAATCAAGTTTCATATCCTTAAATAGAATATTTATGGATATATGGCAATTGCTTTTTATCTGTTAACTTTCAGATGGATTATACATATAGCTGAACACTTTTATGTGATATTAAACACTTGCCCCGTCCTGACAAAGGGGGTCATACCATGAAATGTGTTGACAAGGGTTTTGATTACTAGTACCCTATGGTGGTAAACAATGTACAATGTCACTAGTATCTAATGATCTATCCAATTTAATGTTTATATATATATTTCTATTACAATTATATATAAACGCAACGGGAATTTCGGCAGCCGAAAATTATGTTTCTGCTGCTTCCGGCATTTTACCGATAAAGAAAAAGATGCCGATAAGTGCACCAAGAACGCACGCAATTTTGCCATGATTTTACTGTGCTTATGGTGTGTTTTTCATAGGTCAGGTGACTCGATGCAACATGGGTGCGTTATTGATGCATTTTCAATGCATTTCAACAGATGGATGTGTTTTTGCTGCGTTTTTCTTTTAACTGACCAAAAATTCAACAAGCAAGATTTTTAACACCACAATGGAAGCGCAATAGACCAGTGTAAAGACATACATAGAATTTAAAGGGATGCATTTTTCTTGAGCTTTACTTGCGCTAAAGGTGTCTATAATGGCCGCCAATAAATTCATATTCATTTAAATTCATAATATTAATTAAAAAGTTGAATACAATACAATTATATATAAAAATATATATTTTTCAAAAAAAAAAAAACTAATTTTCAGTTTCGGCCAAGTGCATCCTGAATTTTTGGTTTTGGCACTAAGATTTTTTTTTAGATTAATTAATACATTTTTTTAAATATGTATATGTCTGGTAAGATATTATTTTTTTCCTTTTGTAAACATTAAAAAATTATGTGATTTAGTGGATTCTTTAGTGTTCTCTAAAAACTCTCTATTCTTTTTTTGAACAGTATACAAGTATCTGGAAGGGCACCATGTAAGCGTCTACATTAAATTAGTCAATTTCCACTCCTGTGTAAATATTTGGATAAAGTCTGTATATCCATATGGTTTTATCGGCAAAAAAGTACCGTATTTTATTACCAATAAAAAAAAATTAAAAATATAAAGCTGTAGTAAAACATAGTAAGACAACTTAATGCATCCTTTTATTTTATTTTCCCATGTTCTACCCTGGCCAAAAATGAAAATCCCGTTGACTGTGGTCACTAAGATATATATATATATATATATATATATATATATATATATATAAAAAAATAGATTTGAATACGGTTCCCATCCCAGAGCATAACCCTCTCAGTTACGAAGCGGTTAAGACTCTACACTGCAGCACTGCCTACTGGGAAATGATACAGCTGAAAGGAGTGACCAAAGCGGCATGGTGTTTAGGGTGCAATGTTCTGTCTCACCTAACAGTGAGATGGAAAGAGCAATGCTCTGCAGATGTACACTTAAATGCTGAGCTGTGTTTTTTGGCAAAAAAAAAAAAAGAATGCAAGGCTCCGCAAATAGCTTATTCCCAGTCTCTTTTAATGTAGCGTCAGACATATGGGGAATGGGTTTTTATTTTGTTACTGCCAAAACAGCGGGCACAGTCTGGCACAGAATGGGCAGTTATACCCCCTTTTCTGCCAGGAAAGAAGAAAGGGGGTAGGAGGGAGATCATTCTCTGCCAGAACAGCAGGTTTGGGACATGCAGCATTCTAGGTGCCAGGAGGCATATTGGCACCTAGTGGTATCATTAATTTTTTCTTTTTTTTACTCTGCAAGAGCAAACATGGATAGTGGGTAGCATTAACCCCCCTTTGCCAGAGCAACTAGCACACGCTGGCATAAAGTGGACACCCTTCTCTGCCACGGGTAGCAGATAGACGGTGGCACAGGAGAGGGTGACATGGAGGTTATCTGGAAGACGGGCGGCTTTATTCGGAGTTGTAATACTGATGATCGTTGTCGTAGTGGCCATCCTCACCGAGCTGATAGATGTTGCTGTCCAGGCAGTACTTGGCATCATAGACTTGACGCGGGAGGCCGTACACTGTCATGCCTTGTTGAGATGCCCCCTTGTTTGTTCCCATTTGCAAGGGGATGGTTTGGGTGTCGCACTGGTCATTGCCAAGCTTCTGGTCGAAGATCTGACGTTTGGTGCCTGGAGCCGTCATGCCAGCCTACAGAGAAACAGCTCGGTTATTCTAGCCAGTCAGACATTTTGGTGGTATGAGACAATAATTGTCCAACCAAAAAACAACACCTTGCTGTGGTTCGAGGTACGAAGTTGCCAGCAGCCTGACAGGTTGTATTTTAATAACTAGTGGCTCATGCACAAAATGGCTGTTTACACTATAATTAGTTGACAAGTTTGAAGTAAAGGCAGAGGATAAACGATATCATCTACTTAAGCCAATCTTTCGTTAACCCACTCACCTGGGATGCCCCCTTGTTGGTGCCCATCTGTAGGCTGATAGTAGATGTGTCCACTGGCTGTTCATTGCCCAATTTGGGATCATACAGATGTCTACGGGTGCCATATGATGTCATCCCCTTTTGGCTGGCAAATTTGTTGGTTCCCATCTGTCAACAGACAAAAAAAGCATCAGCACACAGGAAATACATTTAAAGGGTAACTCCAATTTAGTGGAAAAAAAATATACTGAATAAAAAATACATACACACACACACACACACACACACACATATATATATATATATATATATATATATATATATTATGTATAATTTCTACAAAAGCCATGTTGTAGTTTATTGTTAATAAAAAATAAGTTTCCTTTTCAAACTGCAGCTGCTGTAATTTTCAGTAAAATTCAATGCAATATGGCAACCTGAAGGAAAAAAAAAAGAAAAAGGCAATTCGTAGGCTGTAGCTCCATGCATGTATAAAGAGAGCAAAGGACTAGGGCCAACAAAATGTGAAATAGCACAATAACAGCACCCAATGAAAAAAGGAAAGATGGGGGTGAATGACACATGGCAAACCAGGAGTTCAAAATCAGCAACCCTGCCTAAGCCTAGGTTCACACTGAAGGCCGGTTTGAAATCATGCAATTTCAGCTGAACTTGCGTGATTACAAACCTGGATTTCAGTCCGACTTCGGGAGAGATTTCAGAAACATCTGTGTGGGTTCCTGCACAGATGTCTATTGAAATTGCCGCCACCCACAGGCTCCGGGGAGGCCTGGGGGTCCCTAATATCTCTCAATACTACACAGCGGCCCAGATCGCTCCGTTGACCATGCTCCATGCAATCACGGATGTTCCTCTGTGGGTGCTCCTGGAGGTGCCTGGCTGTGACCCTTGTGCACTTCAGGCACTCCTTTGGCTCCCCAGAAATCTGCGCCCTCCCACCCTCAGCCCCATGCTTCTACATAGCCTGCAGGTGTGGGACTCAGTTCGCTTTTCCAGCAATCTGATGTCCCCCTTTCTACCCCTACTTCCCATCACTCATAACCCTCTTTCCCCCCCGGGTCTGGAGGAGCCCCAGGCATTTTCCTGGTGGTCCTCACATGGCTACCCACGAGTCCAAAATTTCCTTTCCTCGCGCCTATTCCCCTCCTGGGAGAGTATCCGGGAAACGAAAGGGGCGCCGGCTAGCGAACATTATCACTTTATCCAATTAAAGCACTGGATTGCAGTGTTGCGCCGCAGGTCCACCTACCCCTTCCAAAAAACTTTTTTTGAACACTCATGCCAACACGCCCCAGGGTCCCCAGGCCTTATTTCGGCCATTTATGCCTCCCTGAATAGCCGTTCGCCATCAGCACCCCTCTCTTATATGACTCAATGGGAAAAGGACCTTCAGACCCCAGTGGACCCAGAGGACTGGAGCAGGGCCTGGAAAACAATCACCAAATGCTCATTCAACACAAATACCCTGGAGGCTGCATATAAAGTAATGCTCCGATGGTATTGGGTACCTGCCCGCACAGCTCGGGCTTTCCCTGGGAGTACGGACAGGTGCTTCCGCAACTGTGGACAGCGAGGGGATGTTTTGCATACATGGTGGGCTTGCCCAAGGCTGGTGGGGTTCTGGTCGAGGATTTTTGGTTTGCTGCAGACACTTTTCCACCTAACCATCCGAAGGGACCCTAAGCTAGCCCTCCTACATTGCCCGGTACCTGGTTTGCGGGGCCCTCAACAGAAGTTGGCTACTTATCTATTTATAGCGGCCAAGCGGACCATTGCCCAAGCCTGGAAGTCCCGACGGGTAGATTTTCAAGGTGTTAAAACCCGCATGACTGCAATGTTACTGCAGGAACGTATGTCCAGTATTGTTCATGATTCTCATGCTAAATTTCAAAAAATCTGGGAGCCGTGGATCTCCTATGAGTTCCCCGCGCTCCAAGCTGCATGCCTGGGCTTGGTCTGACTCCTCTTGGCGAGGCATCCACACCCGAACGTTTCCCCCCCCCTTTTCTTCCCCTTCTTGTCTCTCTATCTTTTCTTCTTTTGTTCCCTATTTTTCTTCGCTTTTCTTTGTAATCTCTCCCATTGCTAACGAACTCTGCTGCCCCCTGTTGGAGGGGGTGGTGGAAGAAGGGCCTGCCCTCCGGACACGACGAGGGAACGAGTTGCCTGGTCTTGGAACCAGTCTCGATACCATCCCCTACGCATATTCCCTCCCTTATTTTTTTTCTGTTTATTATGCGTATAATGTGCTGGCTGGCCCTTTGGTTATACATTCATGCTTTGTAGCCCCTGCGAGGGCGCACAAGGAGCAGATTGTAGTCTCTTGTTTATTTCTGTTTGTTAAACTTTTCAATAAAAAAATATTGAAACAGAAATTGCCGCCAAAAGTAGTGCAGGATAGTGCAGTTGCCGACAATAACCGGTCATTTTGACATGTCGGGTAAGTTGCAGGCTGAAAAGAAAAACTACAAACATCTTACAACTGCAAAGTGTCAGGTAAGGGCGTCGATCTCAGTGGTGTGCCTGTAAAATCATTGAAAGTCTGGGTCAGCCAAGGCAAGCAATGCCATGTCTAGGCTAGAGGAGACCGGAAGTAACCCAGATACATGGCATCTCCAAGAAGCCCATGTGAAGTTGAAACTTTCCAGGATACGCTTGCTTGTAGCAATCTACTCCTCAGCTTCCATGATCTCAGTCACCTTTTTGGTCCAGTCCCCACAACTTGGGACCCTCAGGCTTTTCCAATGGATAGGTATGAGACTCTTGGCAGCATTTTGGGGTTGAGAGAGAGCACTGCGTTTTTAGTGGGAGAGTGGAATAGTGGGGACAAGGAGAAAGTGGGAGATCCACGCCAAGGATCTCCACTATACGGTCTCTGACTTCGGTCCAGAAAGGCTTTATGACAGGACATTCCCACCACATATGGAGGAACATACCTCTATGACTAAAACCTCTCCAACAAAGATTGCAAACCGACGGGTAAACCGGGGCTAATGTTGTGAGTACTCTATACACCATGTCGGTATATTATAATTATTCACTTGCATCCGTGAGTCTACTGAACTAGAGTGTGTTATTTGATACACATGTTGCAACTGCGCTTCAGAAAACTCCCGTTCCCATTCTATGATATAGATTGGTGTGGGGCTAGGGGCAGCCGAGTTAAGGAGCTTATACAGGGACGAGAGCATGTGTGAGACAGGGACCTTGGAGGCCCATAGTCATGAGGGTGGATCTAACACGAGCAGGGCTACCCTGCGTAGAAAAAAAATGACAGAGCTGATGGTACTTCCAAAAATCTAGAGGAAAGCCAACAAACCGAGACCTGATAGAATCTAGCAGGGCCAAAACATCATCCTCCGTAAAATTAACCAGGCTAAAATCACCAACTTTCACCCATGGCCAAGGTCTCTCCAGGGAGAAAGAACCGTTATCCTCCTATGGGTGCCAATGGTGAAACCAGGGAGGCCAGCATTAAGGACTTGTTCAATCTGGGACCTCTGCTACCCAAAGGTACCCAAGGCGCATAAGAAAGGTAAGGGCCCGCTATCGTTTTTTCAAGGGGGATCCAAAGTTTAGAGGAGGTGTGAAATCTCCAGTTAGACCCTGCCATTCTGAATCAGTATCCAAAGGATATGGTGAAACAAACAGCTATTTCTTCAGAGCAACAAAAGGTTGGAATCTGCTACACAGTCTGATAACCATATACGGTATGTGCAGCAGCAAAAGGGTGGGATTTAACGCCACATGCTACACATATACATCCATGGATGGCCAATGCTTCTGTGCTGAGAGTGCACTCCCAGCATAGAGACCAGGCTGTTAATCCTGTGATCCTTCAGAAATGTACATTGCTCATCCAGAGGAGATTAAAGAGTTACTCAACTTTTGTTGAGAAAAAACAAACTCTTTAAAGAGGAAGTAAACCCTTCCAAACAACTTGGACCTACAGGTAAGCCTAGATTAAGGCTTACCTGTAGGTCCAAGCAATATCTCCTAAACCTATATGGTTTAGGAGATATTTGCCCGAAAATGGGCACCGCTGTCTACGGCGCATGCGCCGTAGACAGCGGCGCGCAGGCGCACTAAATGCGGCAAATCCATGAATGGATTTGCCAAATTTGTCGACTCCCGTGCGCATGCGCGGGAGTGACGTCATCGCGGCTTCGCCGAGTGGCAGCGGCGGAGCTGCGAGACGCGACTCCCGTGCGCATGCGCGGGAGTGACGTCATCGCGGCTTTGCCGCTGTGATTCGTCGGAGCTGCGAGACGCCACCAGCAACATGGATGCGGCGGACTACAGGGATCAGCGGCGACTTCGCTGGCTCCTGTGTCAGGTAAGTGACACATAATGAGCTACTATGCGATGCATAGTAGTCCATTATGCTTTACCTTTGCAGGGAAAAAAAGAGGAAGTAAACCCATCAGGGTTTACTTCCTCTTTAAATGGTTTGTTACCATGTCTCAAAATCTTCCTTTCTCTTGCTGCTTTGTGATCTTATGTCATCTATTATATACTGTATATACAAAAACACAATATAATATTATGCTGTAAAGAATTCTTTATTATTGTGATGATAAAATCTTTTCTTCTAGATGTCTTCTTTTTTGCAGTCTAGACATATCACTTATATATGTCTAGACTGGAAAAAATAAATCAGACTTTGTAAGCATCACAACTTTATATACTATTAAAAATACAAATTTCTTTTTTTTTACATAAAAATTAAAACGCTGTATTGGGGTATACAAATAATATACATTTATATAGAAGTAACTGGTATAGTACCCAACCATACATAGAATCTGGGCCATCTGACTTTCTATTAGGATCTCACCCAACAATAAGCCCTAAGGCAGTCAATAGTCAATGATGGTCACAGCCTGGAAAGGGTAGGTCCAGAAAATGCAGCCCAACACCTTTCGCGCCAAATGCACTTCTTCAAGAGCTGTGCTTAAAATCATGAAAATGCAGAAAATGGGAATGACATGGGCAAGTAGAGGATGAAAGGGAGGAAAAACCATGGTCACACAATGTGCCCAGAGAGTGAGTGCGAGGACATATATGATTTCATAACAATTGATATATTAGTTCTGGTGGGACTATTTTGTCATTGACCAAGAATATTTAGACAGCAAAAAGTGGGTATATCTAAAAATGGTGATCTTTTCCAGTATGCCCAATTCTGTCAGTGACACAATGCCTAGGGGATCAGCAATCATGCAGGGTGTATCAAATGGTTGTAAACAAGTTGTGCATACAAGCTTCCCTTCCGGCTTGGTAAAGCATCAGGGGGAACATTTGTAAGCCCATGCTTCAAAAACCACCGACACGTTTCCCAGGGATTGCGTGGTGTCCACCACCTCTGTCTCTCCTGTTAGAGTCTCTACATCATGGGTCTCAAACTGGCGGCCCTCCAGCTGTTGCGGAACTACAAGTCCCATCATGCCTCTGTCTATGGGGAGTCATGCTTGTAACCCTCAGCCTTGCAATGCCTCATGGGAATTGTAGTTCTGTAACAGCTGGAGGGCCACAAGTTTGAGACCCCTGCTCTACATGATTCCCGGGACACATGGCAGCATTTTTTTGAAGTTTTTTTTTTCTACAGTTGCCCCAAAGAGCTATTTTGCCTTCCCCTGGGGTCTGTTGTCAGAGGAGGAACTTGATGAACATGCATCTTTTAAATTAAATTTTAACTTTATGTACTGTCCAACCGCTCATTTTTAATTCTTAAGCCTACGCTGGAAAATGAGCAAGAGCTCCACTTCTGTCAACACTTATAAATAATTTTCTTAGAATATAAAATGGAATATATGATTTGGTGGGTCAGTAGCATTCACATGAACAGTTTTTGTTTTCTTTAACATAGTTTTCTGATCCTGACAGTAGATCTGCCGTTTTTCCACTTTCCTTAACAACACTGTTCATTCTGGAGAAAAAAAGCAGCATGTGGACAGGGTGGTCTCACTTAGACTTGTACAGTAAATGGATTTTAGAACACAAATAAACGATAAACTCTTTAAGCAGAAGTGGAAAAGGGTACTTTAATCACCACAGTCCATTTCTTCCTTCTCCGATCGATTAGTATGGCCCCAATGAAGGAGGCATTTGGAAGCCTCAGAAAAGCTTTGGGTTGTGTCCCGCTTACATACAATATATTTTTATGTGTTGTATTGCACTGCACCGGGTTATTACTCTTCAGTATAATATTTAGTGAAGGTTTTTGGACCACTACAACTTGTTTACTTCTGTGATTGTGGTTTAGTGCTAGTTATCCCAGTCCTAGGTGGACCCTCCCTGCTTCCTCCATGTTCCCTCAGTCAGTGTTAGTACTTTGCAGAGACAGGGCTTAGGAACGTCATTGGCTCATACTTCAAAGGACTGCAAAAACATCTTCTACAGTGCCTTAAAAAAGTATTCATACCCCTTGAAATGTTCCACATTTTGTCATGTTACCACCAAATACATAAATGTATTTTATTGGAATTTTATTTAATAGACCAACACAAAGTGGCACATAATTGTGAGGTGGAAGGAAAATGATAAATGGTTTTCAAAAATTTTCACAAATAAATATGTGAAAAGTGTGGCGTACATTTATATTCAGCCCCTCTGAGTCAATACGTTGTAGGATCACCTTTCACTGCAATAACAGCTGCAAGTCTTTTTGGGGATGTCTCTACCAGCTTTGCACATCTAGAGAGGGACATGTTTGCCCATTCTTCTTTGCAATATAGCCCAAGCTCTGTCAGATTGGATGGAGAGCGTCTGTGAACAGCAATTTTCAAGTCTTGCCACAGATTCTTAATTGTATTTAGGTCTGGACTTTGGGCCTTTCTAACATATGAATATGCTTTGATCTAAACCATTCCATTGTAGCTCTGGTTCAGGGTCGTTGTCCTGCTGGAAGGTGGACCACCACCCCAGTCTCAAGTCTTTTTGCAGACTCTAAAGCCCCGTACACACGAGAGGACTTATGTCCGACAGACTTCCGAAGGAGTCCTGCCGGAGTTCTGCTGGAGTTCCGACAGAGTTCTGACGGACTTTTCGACTGAGCGGACTTGGCCACACACAATCACACCAAACTCAGACGGATTCGAACGTGATGACGTACGACTGGACTAGAATAAGGAAGTTCATAGCCAGTAGCCAAAAGCTGCCCTAGCGTCGGTTTTAGTCCGTCGGAATAGCATACACACGAGCGAATTTTTTTCGAAGGGACCGGGTCCGGCGGAGTTCCGGCGGAAAAATTTGAAGCATGTTCCATTTCTAAAGTCCGTCAGACTTTTGCGAATCAAAAGTCCGTTGCAGCCCAAACACGATCGAATAGTCTGACGGAATCAGTCCATCGGACTTTGGATGTTGAAAAGTCCGCTCGTGTGTACGCGGCATAACAGGTTTTCTTCTAAGATTGCCCTGTATTTGGCTCCATCCATCTTCGTATTAACTCTGACCTGCTTCCCTGTCCCTGCTGAAGATAATTGTCCCCACAACATGATAATGCCACCACCACCATGTGTTCAGGGTGATGTGCAGTGTTAGTTTTCTGCCACACATAGTGTTTTGCTTTTAGGCCAAAAAGTTCAATTTTGGTCTTATCTGACCAGAGCACCTTCTTCCACATTTTTGCTGTGTCCCCCACATGGCTTCTTGCAAACTTTAAACAAAACTTCTTATGGCTTTCTTTCAACAATGTCTTTCTTCTTGCCACTCTTCCATAAAGGTCAGATTTGTGGAGTGCACTACTAATATTTGTCCTGTGGACAGATTCTCCCACCTGAGATGTGGATCTCTGCAGCTCCTCCAGAGTTACCATGGGCCTCTCGGCTGCTTCTCTGATTAATGCTCTCCTTGCCCGGCCTGTCAGATTAGGTGGGCGGACATGTCTTGGTAGGTTTGCAGTTGTGCCATACTCTTTCCATTTTTGGATGATGGATTGAACAGTGCTCTGTGAGATGTTCAAAGCTTGGGATATTTGTTTATAACCTAACCCTGCTTTAATCTTCTCCACAACTTTATCCCTGACCTGTCTGGTGTATTCCTTGGCCTTCATGATCCTGTTTGTTTACTAAGGTTCTTTAACAACCCTCAGAGGGCTTCACAGAAGAGCTGTATTTATACTGAGATTAAATTACACACATGTGGACTCTACTAATTAGGTGACTTCTGGAGGCAATTAGTTCCACTAGATTTTAGTTGGGGGCATCAGAGTAAAGGGGGATGAATACAAATGCACGCCACACTTTTCAGATATTTATTTCTAAAAAAAATTTGAAAACCATTTATCATTTTCCTCCCACTTGACAATTTAAGTGGCACTTTGTGTTGGTCCATCACATAAAATCCCAATAAAATACATTTACACTTTTGGTTGTAACATGACAAAATGTGGAAAACGTTAAGGGTTGTGAATACTTTCTCAATGCACTGTATTCTGCATTTAGCTGAAGTAAAATTGCCATGTCTTATTGAAGAGTTAGGCTGCCTGTGGATGATGGCAAGTCACAAAGTGACCATACTGTCTGGATGGACTGGGTCTACGGAGGTATGTCATGAATAAAGCGGCATTTGTAACAGAACACATATATTATTATATGAGGAAATGAAGCTTTTGTTCAAACTCCCAACAATCCGTGGGACGTGCCATTCTTTTGTGACTTCTGCCCAAAGTAACTCCTTGTAGCCCCTTCATGCATATGGAGCTCCTGTCTAAGGGCCCTTTACACCAATACTTTTTTCCTGCGTTTTTACCTTGCAAGAAAAATGTTTCCATTTAACCACTTGAGCTCCAGAAGGTTTACCCCCCTTCATGACCAGGCCTTTTTTTGCGATACGGCACTGTGCTACTTTAACATTTGCGCAGTCATTTGACATTGTACCCAAATAAAATTGATGTCCCTTTTTCCCCACAAATAGAGCTTTCTTATAGTGGTATTTGCAGTTTTTACTTTTTGTGCTAGAAACAAAAAAAGTGCAACAATTTTGAAAAAATATATATATTTTTCACTTTCTGCTATAAAACATATCCAATAAAAAAAATTAAAAATCAGATTTCTTCATCAATTTAGGCCAATATGTATTCTGCTACATATTTTTGGTGAAAAAAAATAAAATAAAAATACCAATACGTGTATATTGATTGGTTTGCCCACAAATTATAGCATCTACAAACTATGGGATATTTTTATGGAATTGTTTATTTTATTTTTTAATAGTAATGGGAGCACTTATAGCGGGGCTGCAATATTGCGGCGGCCAACTAAGTGACACTTTTTGAGCACCAGAGACACCAATACAGTGATCAGTGCTAAAAAATTTGCACCTTCACTGTACTAATGACACTGGCAGGGAAGGGTTTAACATCAGAGGCGATCAAAGGTAATGTGTAAGATAAATGTGTCCCTAGGGGGTGCTTTCTAACCGCGTGGGAGGTGTTTGTACTGTGGGAAGACAAGAGATCTGTGTTACTGCTTAGCACGAAACACAGGATCTCTGTCTTCCCTTGTCACAGAACAGTGATCTGCCTCTGTTGGGAATGATCGGACAGGACCCGCTGATTAGCTCCCGCTGTGTCTGTACGCTGGTCAACAGCGGGATGCGTGTGCTCCCCAAACCCGGAAGAGGTGATCACATACAGGTACGTGATTTTGCCTGTAGGCACCACTGTCCCACAGTATATGTACGTGGGGTGGTCGGCAAGTGGTTACTATGGGGGACTCTTCACACCACTTTGCAACGGGGGATAGTGCATTTTGAAAAGTCCTGCATGCTACATCTTTGGTGCGGTTTTGAAAACCTCACAAAAAAACGCAGCTCCCCATTGAAATGAATGGAAAAAGTGGAAAAAATGCACCAAAAGCGTACCACGTTTTGCGGTTTTGGTGCGTTTTGGAGTCACATGTCCACTTTTCACCAGTGCAGACAACCAAAAAAATGCAAATACAGCAAAATTGTGGTTAAAAATGCATATGTGAAAGGGTAATCCCACTCTAAGCCCTTGTACACACGGTCGGACATTCCGACAACAAAATCCGAAACAAAGATTCCGAAACTTGTATTGCATACACACGGTCGGACAAAGTTGTCGGAAAATCCGATCGTTCGTAACATGATGACGTTATTTCGTTACGACGGGACTACGTTCAGGCTAGTAGCCAATAGCTTTGGTCTAGGAATTTGATCTTAGCATGCGTGGCACTTTGTCCAATCGGAAATTCTCTACAAACGATCGGACCGTGTTGGCAGAAAATGTTATAGCCCAGCTCTAAAACTTTGTCGGTCGGATATTCCGACGGAAACAGTCCGATGGAGCCCACACACGGTTGGATTATCCGACACCGTGGTCCGATCGGACATTTTCCATCGGAATATCCGACTGTGTGTACAAGGGCTAACATGTCGATACCTAAAATTCTAGAGATATCCTCATAACATGACAGGTCACCTTTAGTATGAAGGGATACCATCCTCACTTAACTTGCCTAAACTCAAAGCTAAATTTTTAGATTTCCAGTTGCTGATAAACCGTGGCATTGAAAGTGGACCATGAAATACTGTACAGCAGAAGTCTTCTATTTTCATGGGTCACCCCTTATTCTGTCGAGCACTGACTATGTGGACCTGCTTTTATTAATCACAAGCTTTAGGGAGGTGGGGAACCCTCTGTAATACTGCACTTATTATTTTATTTATATATATATATATATATATATATATATATATATATATATATATATATATATATATATATACATATTGTACATTTGCATCAGTCCCTGCCCTCAAGAAGCTTACTATCTAAGGTTTAATCTAAGGACATACTAGGGCCAATATAGACAGGAGCCAATTAAAGTAGAACTCTCGTCAGAAAATAATGTCGTGCTAGATGACTTCAGGTTGGACCCTTTTGCAGCTATAGCTATGGAAAACAAATAATAATAATAATAAGTGCCTTCACTGTTTAAAATCCAGTAATGCATGGAAATGGGAATACCAGACCACCCCATCCGTCTTCTGAAAAACTTGTATGCAAGTCAAGAAGCAACAGTTAGGGGGGCGTGGCTTGCTGTTACATGGAGTAGGACGCACTCTTCGTGAGCTCCGGCTACCCTACATCCGAACTACCATCCTACTGGACTAATTTTCCCCGCTATTGAGGCAAGTCTTTCCCCTCTTCTCGGGCGTTCCTCCTGTGCACATGTCGCCGCCGAAGAAATCTCAGAGCGCGGTCGCCAGGCTCGGAAAGTTCCGCGCGGATGCTCCGGACCATGCGGAGGAAGATGGCGCCGCTCCGAGCTCGGCCGTGGAGAGCTCCCCGCCTGATGACACGTCTCGCATCCTTGAGGCGGTTAACCTCTGCCGCACATCCCTTACCTCCAGGATAGAGGAGGTTAAAGTGGACATTTCCCTTATTCGCCAGGACTTACACAAATTGAGGGAGAGAGTGGGGGAGACGGAGCGCAGGATTGGGCTTGTGGAGGATGATATCCCCCCCTGCAAGTTTCTACTGAAAGGCTACAGCACCAACTAAATGCAGTTCTGTGTAAACAGGATGAACTTGAAAATAGAATGCGCCGCTGCAATCTCCGCTTCGTCGGGCTGCCTGAAAAGGTGGAGGGTTCTGACCCGTCTGCCTTCCTTGAACGCCTTTTGGTCACCAACTTTGGACGTGAGGCCTTCTCCACCACATTTGCGGTCGAGCGTGCCCACCGCCTGGCCTCGAGACCTCCACCTCCGGGCGCCCCGCCGCGCACTTTTATAGCAAAAATTTTGAATTACCGCGACCGGGACGCGGTTCTGCGCCTCACCCGTGAGAAAGGTAACATCCCCTACGAGGACAAGCGCATAGCGGTGTTCCCGGACTTCTCCGCTGAGGTTCAGAAGAAGAGGGCTAGGTTCACAGAGGCCAAGCGTCAGCTCCGCATCCATCACCTGGCTTACGCGATGATGTTCCCTGCTCGGCTCCGTGTTATCCGTGATGGCAAGACCCATTTCTTTGAGGACCCTGCTGCTGTGCTTTCCTGGCTTGAACATCCCCCGGATGATGTCCCTGCCTGACTTTGCTGGATCATTTGCTGGTTTGTGGCCATTCTGTTTCGTGTCTCTTTGCTGGGGGGACGATTGGGACGTGGACCGTGAGTAACTCTGACTTTCTGCAGCTTTCTATGAAGACTAATGCCTCCTGGTACATAGGGATACCTCATGCTGTTTTGTGGGCACCCCTGTTTTTTCCCACTTGCCGGGTGTTTTTTCTTTTTTGCCCCCTATTTTTTCTTTTTTCTTTGTGTTCTAATGTCCCACGGCCATGATTGTAGCCGGAGCTCTGGACACTGCTCTTGGTTGGGCTTTCCCTACGTTGAGGGCTCCTGCCCGCCGGTGCAGCATGACTGACTTTTGTTCGTCCCTGTTTCTGGTGGGGGATGCGCTTGGGCACATATGTTTTTGTGCTTGGCTGCTTTTCTTATTGTTTTTTGTGGCCGTGCGCACCCCCTACCAGGCTAAGTTGTGTTTCCCTGGCCGGCCTCAGCTTTCCAGCACTGTCTGGTCTGCTGTGCATCCTACCCACATTGCCGGACCAGCGAGGGTACTGTTTTGCTACATGTTAGCATGTTTAAATTGCATTTGTTGTTCTAACCTTACTGATTTTTCCATGTCTGTGCTTCTTTATTCATGTCTGCCGGTTGTTTTATTGTCTAATCATTTCTTCCAGGTAATGTCCATGCTGTTTATGGGATCCCTGCTCTTACGGGGGTGGGACTTCCCCTTTCCCCCCTCATTTTATATTTTATTATGTTTTATTTTCTTTTGTTTCGCTGGTGGTGGTGTATGCTATTGGCTCTCCCGCTTCCGCTATGTGACCCCTACTTGTCATGGCGACCCTTAAAGTTGTTACGTGGAATGTGCGGGGCCTGCGGGACAGACCCAAGAGGGTGGCGGTGTTGTCTCATCTCCGGCAAATGCACGCAGACATTATGGTGCTGGTTGAGACGCACATCACGGGTCATTTGCAGATGTCCCTTAAGAAACCGTGGATTGGGTGGATGTATCATGCCCCTTATACCAATAATTCCAGTGGGGTCGCTGTCCTGGTAGCTAAAACTGCCCAATTTCACTTGCATAGTTTGCGGTCGGACAGAAGGGGACGCTATATTTTCTTACATGTTACTGTGGGGGGCTTGGAGTTCCTGTTATTGGCATTTTACATACCCCCGCCCTTCCAGTTTGAGGCCCTCCAGGCAGGGATTGAATTTATGTTGCAACATCCCACCCTCCCGACTATGTGGTTGGGGGATTTTAACTCAGTGGTATCTCCCGCCATGGATAGGCTGCATGATCCCTCTATGCCTCCCCCCCCCTCCCTGACTAGATTTGGTAAGTTCCTTGCTGAGTTTGCCCTTACGGACACATGGAGGTTTAGGCACCCTTCCCTGCGTGCGTACTCCTGTTTCACGCCGGCTCGCGATGCTATGTCTCGGATTGACATGATCCTGGTTTCCTCTGCTTTGCTCCCATGTTTGCGGGATGCGGGGATTGGGACCAGGGTCCTGTCTGATCATTCTCCCTGTTGGGTTCAGCTCAGCCTGCCCTCCACCCCGGTATCTCGGCTGTGGAGGTTGAATCCCTTCTGGCTGACGGTCCTCCCTGACTTGGGGGCGATCCTGCGTGAATGGGACTACTTTTTTCGGACTAATGTGGGCACTGCTTCGTTTGGCCTGGTGTGGGAAGCTTTTAAACTGCACGCACGCGTGTTGATGTCAACTCATATTAATCGTTACAAACGCTCCTCGCGGCTCGCTCTACAACAGGCTGAGGGGGTGTTAGTTGAGTTGGAAAGGGAATTCCTAGCGCACCCCACTCCTTCTAACGCTGCTGGGTTGAAACTGCAGTCCAGACTCACTGATCACCTGCATATTGATAGGGCAGAGCGACAAGTGTTTTACTGCAAGCAAAGGGGCTATGAATATGGGGAGAGGGCTGGGAGGCTACTTGCCTATATGGCTCACATGGACCATAGCCCTCCGGTGGTGGTTCAGCTTCGGTCTGGGACTGGAGTCGCGCTGTCGGATCCAACGGAGGTGGCCCATGAATTCCGCCAGTTTTACGCGGATCTATACACCTCGGGGGCTACTGACTCCTTGGATGGACTGCGCGCTCTACTCCGGACTGTGGATTTCCCGGTCCTCACGGAC
Organism: Lithobates pipiens; assembly: GCF_037356315.1. Taxonomy (NCBI): domain Eukaryota; kingdom Metazoa; phylum Chordata; class Amphibia; order Anura; family Ranidae; genus Lithobates; species Lithobates pipiens. Next base: position 583,919,992 of record NW_027507903.1, read on the forward strand.
TCCCAGGTGGAGCTCCTGGAGGCCCCAATAACTGAGGACTGTATTGCGGAGGCCATTGCCTGTTTACCACCGTCTAAGGCTCCCGGCTCCGATGGCCTTCCGCGGGAGTTTTACACTCAATTTCAGGAGGTCCTTCTTCCTAGGCTCCACTTGCTCTACACGCACATATTTGACTCCGGTGTACTTCCCAGGTCCATGAATGAAGCTTTGTTAGTGTTAATTCCTAAGCCAGGTAAAGACCCCCTTTGTCCTGAGTCCTATCGCCCCATATCACTTCTGCAGCTGGATATCAAAATCCTGGCTAAGATCCTTGCCCTTCGACTTAATAAGGTTATTCTACACCTCATACACACGGACCAGACAGGTTTCATGCCCGGACGGAACACAGCTTTTAACCTTAGGAGACTGTTCATGAACCTACAGGCCCCTCATGACAATGTCGGGTCCAGGGTGGTGGTTAGTTTGGATGCTGCTAAAGCATTTGATTCGGTGGAGTGGGGGTACCTGTGGGAGTGTCTCCATAGATTTGGATTTGGTCCTAGGTTCATACGGTGGGTTCAGCTTCTCTATCAGGCCCCCACTGCCCGTGTTCTGGTTAATGGCCGGATGTCCAGCCCTTTCTCCCTGTCGCGGGGTACGCGTCAGGGCTGCCCCATATCGCCCATGCTATATGCGTTGGCGGTGGAGCCCCTGGCTATTGCCCTTCGAGCGCACCCGGACGTCCGCGGCCTTCGTGCAGGCCAGTTGTCCGAGGTTGTAAGTCTCTATGCGGACGATATGCTGCTATACCTAGAGGACGCTGGCCCCTCGCTGACGGCGGCGCTAGAGGTGATTCGACGCTTTGGGGCGTTCTCTGGCTTACGCATAAATTGGTCCAAATCCCAAATTCTCCCCATAGATGTCTCCGTCCCCACGGAGATGCAGGCCCTACAGCCTCTTCTGTACATGGACCGGATCAAATATCTGGGGGTGTATTGCTCTCGCTCCCCGGCGGACTATGTTGGCCTTAATATCGCACCTATTTTTTCTCTATTGAAACAGAAGACCCAGGTGTGGTCCAGGCTCCCTCTTGGGGTTATGGGCCGCCTGGGTCTTATTAAAATGATTATCCTCCCTAAATTATTGTATCTGTTTTGGCATGCCCCGCTTCAGGTGCCATCTCACCTGTTCCGTGACATGGAATCGATCCTTAACTCGTTTGTTTGGGGCTCTTCCAGGCACAAATTGGCCTGGCAGACCCTCAAATGTCCGGTCCGCCTTGGGGGCGTTGCGCTGCCTGATTTGGAAACGTATTACCTGGCCTCCCAGCTTTCCCACTTTTATTATCTCAACACATACGATAAGATGCGGTACTTGTATCTGGTATGCACCACGGCGACGGACGTGATCGCGCATCCCTTCCAAATTGTTTTCTGTAAACACAAAAATGTCCGTCGCTCGGGGCCTGGCCGCGGCATGCTCACACACCACTGTCAGGTATGGCTGACGGCGATGTCCAGAACTGGGGCTCCCTCCTTACACGCGCATACGCCCCTTTGGGATAATCCTGAATTACCTGAGCTGTTGCAAGTCCCGGATTATAAGGTGTGGATATGCAGAGGTATAGTATTTCTATCCCAACTCCTTACTACTCGGGGCGTCAAGACGTTCCAGGCCCTTAAGGAGGAATTTGGCCTCCCTAATCACCTGTTTTTTCGATACCTGCAGGTACGTCACGCCCTGCAGACGCAATTTCGGACTGCTCCCCCTGCTCTTGCGGACCTCCCACTGGCAAAGTTGCTTTTTGGTGAGGATTCCCGAAAACTTATTTCTACCTTGTACATGTACTTACTCACTCCCCGGGCTACAACTCATGCGTATACTCTCAAAGCTAGGTGGGAGGCTGACATTGGGCGGGTGGAGGATGATCAGTGGGAGGAGATGCTGGCAGTGTCGACTGAGGTATCCCCTAAATTGTCTGACAGACTGACCCACCTTTATGTATTGCACCGTTCCTATTTGACTCCCAACCGCCTTGCCAAATATAAGCCTGACTTTGACCCTACATGCCCCAGGTGTGGCGACAGAAATAGCACGTTTTTCCACCTCATCTGGACCTGCCCCCCCGTTCACAGGTACTGGGCACAGATTGTACAATTTCTGCATGATCATATGGGTTCTCCTCTCACGCTCTGCCCACGCCAGTGTGTACTTGGACTCCTCCCCCTTCAGGAGGAAAGCAAATACTTACGTACCTTTTTACAGGAGACTCTTTTTGCTGCTAGGATGCAGATAGCGCAATTGTGGCTTAGGCCGGATCCTCCTACGTTCCAGCAGTGGAAGGTGGCTGTTAACCGCACTCTGCCCTTCAAAAAAATTATATACTCCAACAGAGGGTGCCCGCTAAAATTCAATAAAGTGTGGGATAGGTGGTTGGAGAGTGCAGACAGCTGCGAGGACTAGCCCTTTGGGATCATTCTGGTTGGTGTACTTGCTGCCTCTCCCCTGGGCATGCCTGGACGGTTTATTTGCAGTATCTCTATGTGTATTACTGATGGACATGGTAATGTGAATATTGTGCTCTTATTATGCTGTGTCAGATATGGAATGTATCCTTCTTTCTCTGTTGTTTGGTGCCTGTTGCACCGTTCTAGGTTTGACTACTCCTATGTAATCTTTTTTTGCATCTGCTCAATAAACCTTTTCTTGGTTAAAAAAAAAAGAAGCAACAGTTAGAACAGGACTGGGAACAACTGACTGGTTCAAAAATGAGAAAGGAGTGCAGCAAGGATGTATATGGTCACCCTACTTATATAACGTATATGCAGAGTACATCATGCGAAATGGCAGGATCAGCGAATCACAAGCCGGAATCAAAATCGCTGAGAGATATATCAACAACCTGAGATATGCAGACGATACCACACTAAGCCCTTGTACATGCGGCCGGAAATTCCGACGGAAAATGTCCGATCGGACCGTGTTGTCGGATAATCCGGCCGTGTGTGGGCTCTATCTGACTTTTTCCATCGGAATGTCCGACCAACAAAGTTTGAGAGCTGGATATAAAATTTTCAGACAACATGATCCGATTGGACTTTGTCCGATCGTTTTTGGAGAATTCCGATCGGACAAAGTGCCACGCATGCTCAGATCAAATTACGAGATCAAAGCTATTGGCTACTAGCCAGAACGTAGTCCCGCCGTAACAAACAAACGTCATCACGTTTTGAACGATCGGATTTTCCGACAACTTTGTCCAACTGTGTGTATGCAACACCAGTTTCGGACAAAGCCCGTCGTAAAAAATCAGACGGATTTTGTTGTCGGAATGTCCGACAGTGTGTACAAGGGCTAATGGCAAAAAGTGAAGAAGAACTAAAGAGTATCTTAATGAAGGTAAAAGATGAGAGTGCAAAAGCTTGCCTGAATTTGAACATTAATGCCGCGTACACACGACCGGACTTTCCGGCAGAAAAGGTCCAACAGAATCATTCCGTCGGATATTACGATCATGTGTGGGCTTCATCTGACTTTTTTCTTCAAAAATTCAGACGGATCTAGAAATAGAACATGTTTCAAATCTGTCCGACTGAATCAATTTCTATCGGGAAAACCATTCGTCTGTATGCTGGTCCGACGGACCAAATACGATGCAAGGGCAGCTATTGGCTACTGGCTCTTGAACTTCCTTTTCTAGTCCCGTCGTACGCCATCACATTCAAAATGAACGGACTTTGGTCCATTCATGTGTGGGCAAGTCCGTTCAGTCGGGATGACCGTCTGACCTTTTCTGCCGAAAAGTCCGGTCGTGTGTACGCGGCATTAGAGAAACTAATATCATGGCAACCAGTCCCATCATTCCTTGGCAAATAAAAGGAGAAAAAATGGAAACAGTGACAGATTTTATCTTCCTAGGCTCCAAGATCACGTCAAACAGAGACTGTAGCCATGAAATTAAGAGACACTTGCTTCTTGGGAGGAAAGCAATTGCAAACCTAGACAACATTAAAAAATCAGAAAAAAAGCTATGGTATTCCCAGTAGTAATCTATGGCTGAGAAAGTTGGACCATAAGGAAGGCTGAACACTGAAGAATTGATGCTTTTTGAACTATGGTGTTGGAGAAGACTCTTGAAAGTCACCTGGATGTCAAAAAGATCAAACCAGTCAATCTTGAAGGAAATCAACCCTGAATATTCACTGGAAGGACAGATCCTGAAGCTGAAACTCGCATACTTTGGCCACCTAATGTGAAGAGAGGATTCATTGGAAAAGACCCTGAAGCTGGGAAACATGGAAGGAAAAAGGAGAAGAGGACAGAAAACAAGATGGATAAATAGCATAATCGAAACAATGAACATGAAGTTAAGCAAGCTCCAGGAGGCAGGGGAGGACGGAAAAGCCTGGCACGCTATGGTCCATGAGGTCACGAAGAGTCGGACACAACTAAATGACTGAACAACAACAACAATGCACGGACTCATCCTGCTCTGAACATGCTCAGTTTCTCTCCATTCTCTGCACTGTACCGAAAATCAGAACCACTAGAGGCCGATCTGCTGACCACTTTAGAGATTTACTGTTGCTGTAGGTAGGGGGAAGAAAGCAACAGGAATGATACAGAAAGAGAGAAAAGAAAAGCAGTAGAGGGGTGACAGGGCAAATTCTGCTGCTAGGGAGATTATCTTTCTGTAGAGGAATATAATCCACAACTCCATACATGCTCTTAAATATCTTCGAATTTCAGCTACGACGGCCTTGCTCACAAGTGTTTTTTTTTTTTTTTAATTTTTTAATTTTTTATTTATATCAGGAAATGGGTCCACACAGACCAACAGATTACAAACTTTCCACATAGTTTACAGATAGCGAAACAATATCTGAAGTACAACATCAAAAATCCGTGGGCATTATCGCCAAGAAGATAAACAGCAGTATGTGGATTCGAGATTCCACTTCGTCCTGTGGTCCCACTTCCCAGTTTGCTCACAAGTGTTTATCTGTTTCATAGTTCATAGTTTCATAGTTTGTAAGGTTGAATAAAGACACCAGTCCATCCAGTTCAACCTGAGTGAGTGTCTACTATACACCTTATCCCTGTGCATTGCACACTCACATTGGTCCCTACCCTCAAGGTGCCCACAATCCAAGGTCCCCATTTATATACTAGGGCCAATTTTGGACAGAAGCCAATTAACCTACCCGCATGTCTTTGGATTGTGGGAGGAAACCGGAGTACCTGGAGGAAACCCACGCAGGCACAGGGAGAACATGCAAACTCCAGGCAGGTAGTGTCGTGGTTAGGATTTGAACCAGTGACCCTTCTTACTGCTAGGTGAGAGTGCTAACCACTACACCACTGTGCCGCCCAAGTGTTTATCTGTCTTCCTAAGATTCTCTCTCCTTACTCCCTAGTGTGCAGATCTGCGAACTTCAGCACTGTAAAGCTTCTGTCAGCCTTTCTCTCTAACTGAGCCAACTCATACAATCAAGGCTGGAAATGTACATATTTAAGAATGTGACATATAGTTTTTGAGACCAAGAAGATGGGGAGAAGTTCAAATAAGAAAGTGACTACACTGAGCTTCAATAAAATGGTGGCCTCCAGCAAGAAGAAACAGGAACAATGCTGGAGGCAATTTACAGCACAGACTCATCTTGGTAGCATAATTATTAATGTGGAATGCATGTTCTTTTGTTAAAGAATATTAAAGTATAACTAAAGGCAAAACTTTTTTGTTTTGTTTTGGATAGAGTGAGCAGGAATTAGAACCCCTGTCAATTTTTATTGCTGTCTGTGTCCCTGTAAAGGAGATTCACCCTCTCCATTTGTCCTGTTTACCATTATCATTGAAACATAAATGTAAAGAAAATCCTACATTTTGGGCTGTCCCCAGAAAGGTAATAGTGGGCAAATCTTCAATTGGGGACACTAGTTCTGGTGCCCTGGCAGTCCTCAAGAGATTTCCTTAATTTGTAGGGATTTCCTTCTACTTCCTGTTTGGCTATGGGATAGGAAAAGAGCCATCTTTAATTTTGATTTGGCACTGGGCAAACATTTTCTTGGCCCCCCCACCTCCATTCTGAGACATACAAAAAAAATATCAGACTGAAAATCAGTTTACTGCAGCAGATCACGCAGCGATTGCAATTGTTTGCCAGAGGTTACAGCCTATCCTTACCGCTCACTGGCTGGTTGCTAGAGGTTACAACACATTATTTCTGCTTGCCAATTGGTTGCTAGAGGTTACTGCACATTATTAGCGCTCACTAATTGGTTGCTATAGGTTAATTCACATCATTACCACTCACTGAGCAGTGGGGCAATCCCAAATAATTGAGCAAGTAAAGCGGCACATTAAATACACATATTACAGGAGAGGGTCAGAGAGTGCAGACATACTGCAGGAGATTACCAGAGACTGCAGACATACTGCACGAGATTACAAGACTGTGGACATACTGCATGAGATTACCAGACTGTGGACATACTGCATGAGATTACCCGGTGACAGCTTTGCAGAGTGCACAGAGGACACATGAGGCTGTATTCGCGCACTAGCTAGCAGAGAGGGGGCAGGGCTGGGAGCTCTACTGATGCTCTGACCCCACCCCATGTAGCCTGTATGCTTGGAACAGAGCGGCTGTAGTTAGAGCAGTGATCGAATGGGCATGTCAGTGGAGCTCCCGGCCCCCCCAGTATAGAGGGGGTGGGGCCGGGATGTCCACTGACGTGTCCACTCCGATCACTGCTCTAACTAACATGGGGCGGGGTCAGCGCGTCAGTGGAGCTCCCGGCCCCGCCCCCTCTCTGCTGGCTAGAACGGGAATACGTCTCTCGTGTCCTCTGTGTACTCTGCAAAGCCATCACCGGGGCCCCAATTCACGGGTAGCGTGGGCCCCCCTACAAAGATTGGGCCCAGGGCAGGTGCCCCATTTGTCCTGATTGTGCTGGATAGGAAGTGTCAGGAAATCACCAAAATTGGACACAGATAGCGAATATAAATCTGACACGGGTTATAGCCCTCTCTTGCTCTATCCAAAATGAAATCAAAATAAACATTTTGCCTATAGTTCTACTTTAATTGTTATTAATTTGTTATGGGTAGAGTTGCATTTTAACCTACCAGGATGTCTTTGGAGTTGTCCAAGACCATTAAAAGATGTTAATTTTCTTTGAAATCCTTTAAAAAAAAACAGCCAGTTCATTTCAGTCAGCACTCACCTGCAGTCCAATGATATTTCTTCCTTCCTTGAGTTTTTGAGGGTTGAATTTTCGCTCTTGTCGGTCGGCGTACTTCACCCCGAAGTCAACTTTGGATCCTCTTGACTTAGCCTGGAAAACAGGTATTACACGGCCATCAGGGTCTTGGTTTGGACAACAATCACTTATTGCAGTCAAGTTTTGTGCCTCTGATATACATATACATGTCTCCATTAACTGCCAACCTGCAGCAGTTGGAAAATGTGCATTAGTATAGAATGGGCTTGGTCAGGTGATCCCTGAAAGGCTGCTGCTTGAAATAAATGATGCGATCTCTTGCCAGTTGCCCGTTTATGTAAACCCAAATCTAATTTTCACTATGTTTGGCAACATACCTCACTGTGTACAGTTTTTTTGTGAATGTTTTTTTTTTTGTGTGTGTGTTTTTTGTGAGTCTGCAAAGGTTTCTTACCTGGAGATGCTGCCAGTAACAGCACTTCCTGCTGAAGGTTACCAACAGCTTTGTTAGCCTGCCATGCGTGCGCCCATATCGATCAGCAGCCCTAACAATGGAAACGCCTGTATATCCTGAAAATGCTAACTGCTTGGCTGCCATGATTTTAGTAATTTTCCAGCAGCAAACCTGCATAGCAGAACTTCTGACTTCACTTGCGATATTCTTTTCTCAGGTTATTGACTTAGAAAAGGTTGAAACCAGAGACATTTTTATGGCAGATCAACCATGGGAGTTTCCAAGGTTATCCTAATACAGACTTCATTTAAAGTGTATCCAAACCCAAGAACAAAAATACAATATAGCCCAGCCAGTAACACACCTTCTTCCCTAGGGTCTCTTACAGTACTGGATCTATGGAGGAGCAGTGTTGTCACCCTGAGACACTAATTCTGGGGGCAACCAGAGATTCCTTCATATTGGAGGGATTTCCTCTCACTTCATGTTTTGACTATGGGACAGGAAGTGGAGGGAAATCACCTCAATGGAACATAGATGGAAAAACCTGACAGGGGTTATAACCCTCCCTTATTCTATCCAAAATGAAAAAAAAAAAAAAGTTTATCCTTTACTTCTGCTTTAAAATAGTCATTGCAATAAGCTACCACTAGGTAGAGTATGAAGCCAACTTAACCACTTCCGTAATGCCAAACGCCGATATACATCCTTACTTTGAGGACGGTTATTGTAGTTATGACAGCAGCTAGCTGCCATAACCTCGGTATCCTCGTGTTCGGCTGGCGGTCCGCTACAAGATAAAAGTGGTCCCTTCGGCGGATTTACCGTGAGATCACTTTTATCGATGTAGGGAGAGGGCCCACCCACCTCCTGCCTTTACCCGAGCCGTCTGCCCTTACCAAAGCCGATATACGTCCTTACTTTGAGGACGGATATCGTAGTTATGGCAGCAGCTAGCTGTCATAACCCCAGTATCCTCGTGTTCGGCTGGCAGTCCGCTACAAGATAAAAGTGGTCTCGGCGGTGGATTTGCTGTGGGATCACTTTTATCGGCGTCGGGAGAGGGCCCCCCCCCCCACCTCCGGTCCTTTCTGTGACTGGGCATGGAGACGAGCGAGGGGAAGATGGTCCCCACCCTTCTCTATGACATTGCAGGATGGGCACGACCTCAAAACTTCACTTCCGCCCATAGCTCTTAAAAGGGCATTTTTTTTTATCATTTTTTTAAATTACACATTTATTTGTTTATTTATTTATTTTTATTGCATTTTAGTGTAAATATGAGGTCTGAGGTCTTTTTGACCCCAGATCTCATATTTAAGAGGTCCTGTCATGCTGTTTTTTCTATTACTTTTCTATTATTAAGGGATGTTTACATTCCTTGTAATAGGAATAAAAGTGGCACGATTTATTTCTTTATTTATTTTTAAAAACTGTGTAAAAATCAAAAATACAAGGTAAAATAAATAAGAAACATTTTTTTTTTTAAACACGTCCCGCCGAGCTCGTGTGCAGAAGCGAGCGCATACGTAAGTAGCGTCCGCATATGAAAACGTGTTCAAACCACACATGTGCATTATCGCCGCGATTGGTAGAGCGAGAGCAATAATTCTAGCCCTAGACCTCCTCTGTAACTTAAAAGATTCAACTTGTAGAATTTTTTAAACGTCGCCTATGGAGATTTTTAAGGGTAAAAATTTGTCGCCATTCCACGAGCGGACGCAATTTTGAAGTGTGACATGTTGGGTATTGATTTACTTGGTGTAACATTATCTTTCACAATATAAAAAAAATTGGGCTAACTTTAATGTTGTCTTATTTTTTAATTAAAAAAAGTGTATTTTTTCCAAAAAAAAGTTCGCTTGTAAGACCTCTGCGCAAATACGGTGCGACGGAAAGTGTTGCAACGACCGCCATTTTATTTCTAGGGTGTTAGAAAAAAAATGTATAATGTTTGGGAGTTCTAAGTAATTTTCTAGCAAAAAAATAATGTTTTTAACATTCTAAAAAAGAGGCTTGGTTAAAATAGTCATTGTGATAAGCTACCACTAGGTGGAGTATGAAGCCAATTTACAATAGTCATTGTGATTAGCCACCACTAGGTGGAGTATGAAGCCAACTGATTGTTAAATTTGTGGTCTACTAAACTAAACTGAGCTGTTGGTGACAATGACACTATTTTTATCTGTACCTTCACTGAAAGTTCTGTACCACTGTTTTCAAAGCTTATGACTGGTACACACAATCGGATGACAAAAATCGCTTTTGAAGCGATCGTCCAAATAATATGATCATTAGTACACAGCTTTCGAGAGTCATTCATGGCAGTTCATGCAAAAATATGCGAAGGGACAAGCACGAAAAATTCTCGGATAATAGCAGAGCGAACGATTTTTGTGTAATCAGTACAGTATTTGTTTGAAAAAAAATTTAAAATTGGAAGGCCAAGACCACGCATGCTCGTAAATGAAAGAATATGTTACATTACAATACAGTCCGAAGTTGTATTCTGTCGTACGAGATTATCAATATCTTCATTTTCGATAACCGACAATCATTTGTCCGATATTCTCATCGTGTGTATGAGGCTACATTTTTATGTTTTTTGCCATTTTGGATAGTGTAAGGGAGGGTTACAATCTGTCAGGTTTTTTTTTTTCCATCTGCGTCCCATTGGGGAGATTTCCCTTTACTACTTGAGAAGAAATCCCTCCAAAGCAAGGGGTATCCCTGGTTGCCACCAGAACTAATGTCCCCATTGAAAGATTTCTCCTCTATTCCTGTTCTGGTGACAACCCAAAATTTGGGATTTTCTTTTACTTAATAATAACAATCAACACAAAAAATAGAGGGGGCACAGACAGAAATAGCCCAACTAGTGTTCTAATCCCTCTCCACTCTATCCTCTAGTTATACTCTAAGTCGGTGGTCTCCAAACTATGGAGGTATGCGGTCCTCTGCTTGCCTTTATCCGGCACTTTAGGCCTATTCTTTCAATCAACATCAACAGTGAGGCACCATTCCTTGCACTGATACCAATGTTGGGCCTTTCATTCCTCCTACTGACACAGATGATGGGGCACTATTCCTCCCACTGACATCAAGGATGAGGCACTATTCCTCCCACTGACATCAAGGATGAGGCACTATTCCTCCCACTGACATCAAGGATGAGGCACTATTCCTCCCACTGACATCAAGGATGAGGCACTATTCCTCCCACTGACACCAATGATGGGGCACTGATCATTCCACCGATCACAATGATGGGGCACTATTCATTCCACTGGCACCAATAATGGGGCATTATTCCCACCATTGACATGATGGAATACTATTCCTACCACTGATACCATTAATGGAGCACACTTCATTTCACTGATCCCAATAATGGGGCACTATTAATTTCACTGATACCAATGATGGAGTACTATACCTTCCACTGATGCCAATTATGGGGCACTATTCCTCCCACTGGTACTAATGATGGGGCTCTATTTATTCCACTGATCAGAATGACAGGGCACTATTCATTCCACTGATTCCAATGACGGGGCCCTATTCCTTCCACTGGCACCAATGATGGGGCACTATTCATTCCACTGGAACCAATGATGGGGCACCATTCCTTCCACTGATACCAATGATGGGGCATTATTCATTCACTCGGATATTAATGATGGAGCACTATTCCTTCCACTGATACCAATGATAGGGCACTATCAATTTTACTGATACCAATGATGGGGTACTATTCCTCCGACTGGAACCAATGATTGGGCACTATTTATTCCACTGGCACCAATGATGGGGCACTATTCATTCCACTGACACCAATGATGTCCAGCTATAGTCCAACTGAACCTTCTGTATTTTTTAACTGTGGCATAGTCAGGCTGTATATACAGTGATAAATAGGCTTCTTTATTCATCTTTTTTTAACCCTTTAGTGCTGCAGCAAGGGTAACATACACCCTGTGCTGGCAGCACATTAGAGAGTTCAGCAGTCCAACATGCCCCCTTTACACTGACCAATCAAAAGCTCTGCTCAGGGAGTGTGAGAGTTTTTGATTGGAGCTGTGTGCAGGGAGCGAGTTGGAACACTGGAGAGCCAAACCTTTGTTTTGTGTGTGCGAACAGCAGCCTGACTGTCCTACGTGCTGCCAGAATGGGGTGTATATTAACCCATACTGCAGCACTAAACAGGTAAAAAGATTTATAGAACAGTGTCAAGCAGAACTGCACCACCTCTGGCTCTGGCCCTCTGCTGCCCACTCACCACTCTCACTTCTAAACACAGAAGCCTACCTTACCTCTCTCGGGGGCTCCCACAGATCTCTGTGAACAAGGGAGATGCAGAAGCCCCGGTTGCAGTGCGATCATGGGCAGGAGCTGGGGTGTCACATGGTAGGTAGCAACCCCTATGATCCCCATCTGTTGCCGTGTGGTCGGATGCTGACACCCCCACTGGATGAGAGGCAGAGCTACCTACAGTGTGTAGGGAGGTACAAGAGCCAAGCGGGTGGTTCACCCTTACACAGCAACAAAGGTGATACACTTGGAAGATGATGGAGATTTTAAGGGGAGGGAGATAAGGGCAGTAGTGGGAGATTATGTGCAGAGGTCAGAGCTGAGAGGGGTGGAAGTGAGATGTGGATAGGGGGATGCGAGGTAAAGAAGTATAGACAAGAGCTGAACTCTGCATTCTATGCATAGTGAACCCTCAATTCTGCATTCTATATTTAGCTCACTTCTTAACTCTGCACCATGTACAAAGCACACCCCTGAACTCTGTATGTAACATGCTCCTCAACTCTCCACTCTGTATGTAGCACACCCCTGAACTCTGCGTTCTCTGCATAGCACACCCCTGAACTCTGGACTCTGTGCGTAGCACACCCATGAGCACTGCACTCTTTATGTAGTGAACCCCTGAAATTTTCACTTTGTATGTAGAGCACCCCTGAACTCTGCATGTAGCACACCCCTGATCTCTGCTTACTTTATGTAGCACACCTCTAAACTCTGGATTCTATGTGCAGTTCACCCCTGAACTTTGCATGCTGTGTGTAGTGCACCCACTGAAATATGCACTCTGCACGTAGTGCTTCCCTGAACTTTGCATTCTGCGTGTAGCACACCCCTGAACTCTGCATTCTTTACATAGCACACCCTTAAACTCTGTAGTCTGAGTGTAGCACACCCCGGAACTCTGAAGTCTGTGTGTAGCGCACCCCTGAAATCTGCAGTCTGTGTGTAGCACACCCCTGAACTCTGCACTCTGTACATAGTGTACCCCTGAACGCTGGAGTCCCTTGAACTCTGCAGTCTGTGCGTAGCATGCCCCTGAACTCTGCATTGTATGTATAGCACACCCCTGAACTCTGTGCAAAGTGCACCTATGAACTTTGCATTCTGTCAATAGCATACTCCTAAACTATGCACTCCTGAAATTTGCACTTGTAGCGCACTTCTGAACCCTGCACTTTGTACATAGCACACTCCACTCTGCAGTCTGTGCATTTCTGAACCCTGCACACTGTACGTAGCGCACTCTTGAACCCTGCACTCTATACGTAACGCACTCCTAGTATTTAATCCTCACTAAATTTGGGGTTGTCAAACCTCATAGTCATCATAAACAACATATCACCATATTTGCAGCCATAACTGCATTGCAGTAATTACAGTCTCAGGAAGAGGCCTGGCAGCATCAAAGCCCATCAGAGACACTGCTGCACACATGCCAATAAATGCCTCACTAAGCACACTTGTGTGTGAAGCTGTAGGTTTTTCTACCCCCTAAGACAACTTTTCTTAACCTTTCTACATCCGAGTAGCCTTTAAAATATTTTCAGGGAACCCTGGATAAAATTAATTTATCAGTGGGAAGAATGGTATAATCAGATGGGAGGTCAATTAGCCACAGTTCAAGGAACCCCTAGCAATCTTTGGAGGAACCCTGGTTGAGGCTGGCTGCCCTAAAGGCTTGATACCCAAAAGTAATGAGCAGGAGTTAGAAACTTGTGCCCTTTTTCTGTATGGATTAAGCCAAAGATGCTTTTTGCATGTTTTTTTCTTTTTAAGTTAACCTGTACTGAGAAACAGAGACTTCACCATTGTTCTGATTTTATTTGCTTGTTTCAGGTTTAGGGACAGCCAGACAACTAGCATTTTCAGAGGGAGACGTCAGCAGTGGAAGCTTACATATTTCCCCCATTACAGCTCTCCTTTAATAGGTGTGGGCGTTATGTCATACAACACACTCCTGGTGAAGCATGTGGTAAAAGCTTGGCTGATCCTAGATGTCCCAAGGCCATTACTCAGAAGACACTTCTAAATGTCGGGCTCTTGTCTCAGCCTGTTCCTCTAGCCTGCCTTAAATAAGCATCTATTTAGGTATTGTGCTTAATTAAAAAATACTGTAATGTGATCTCACTGCTTTCCTGGAGGTCTGGAAATGACTAAATAGGAGCAAGTGAAAAAATGCAGGAGGACCCAAGGTGTCAGGGTTCCTCCACATGCAATGCCAGGGAATCATGTTTAGGAGACCATGGTGGTTTAGCAGTTCTATCTTCTGACAGCATGGACATTTTTTTATTTTTATTTTTTCGCCAGAGAAGATGCGGTGGCATCTATTACGTTGAAGCACTTACAAGGACTTACCACGCTAGCTAATGTCAATAATGTGGATTGGACTTGAGTGAGGTTCGTATTCTCGAACAGGTCATTTGCTTCAAATATATCGTGTTGTTTCACGCCATAATCTGTGATTGCCTTAATAAAGTTTCCAATGTTTTCCAGCTGCAAATAAAGCAAAGTTAGAATGATGCCAATATATGTCCCATAATCATAGATTATATAGCTAAAGAAATGCATTACCGGTGGACTTTTTATATATGCTAAAAGGAAGTGGTGTCTGTAAGCCAAAGTCTTTCAACTGAAACTTACCTAAAAGAAGAATTCCTTTTACATAATTACATTGGCCCAGCTTAGACCAGGGAAACTATGCTTATACCATACTTGTGGGATCCCTCTAGAAGCTGGAGATCACTGTTGTAGACACCACTACTACAGGGATTTCCATCATCTTCTGGAACCTGTGCCAGTCACCTGCCCTGCTGCATTGTGTGCACAGGCGGTCAGCCACTTGGCACAGGCACCATTCAGAGATCGCTTCGCATTTCAGGGGTAGATATGACATCACACTCTCCACCTAGTCCAATTATGGAGGAGATGAACATGGTAGAGAACAAGTAAGGGTGTACCAGTGTTTGTATTGTGCCAAACAGGGGTCTTTCTTTACAGAAAATGAGAAACAAAGAGTTATGGCAAAAAAAAGACCCAGTGGTCCATGCTTTTACCAAGATTTCCCAAACTCTTTAGCGGGGGGGCCTCTATTGCCACATATATGCATGCAGCCAGTAGCGTTGCTTTGTGCTGGGAGCATGCTCAGTTGCAGGCTACCAGCACTGTGACTACGCTGTCACTGACAGCTCCTGGTCAGTGTTTGCGATCCAAAGCTAGTAGGACAGGCTCCCAATCATGTGAGCACTGTGACAGCCAAAAACAGTGATCACATGATCAAGGTCAGGAAACACCTCCAGCATTAAGATCTCCTTACAATCCCTCACTGTTTTTGTCTATCATTGCTAGAGTCTGTTCCAAGCCTCCACTACTCTTTCGGTAAAATAGTAATTTGTTACGCTTGAGCTAATCTCCTGCTAGTTTGGGGTCATGTCTCTGTCTTCTTGAACTCAGCTTCATATTGAAAATACTGCCCTTCTGAACTTCATTCATACTATTAATATATGTAAAGGTTTCAGTCATGTACCCCCTGAGCTTATTACCTGATGCCAGTTCTGTGTAGACTCATTGATCTTCTTGACGGAGCCAGGCTGCAGCTTGTTAATTAATCTGTGGATAGAAGAGGGCTATTCTGGTTATACCGAACAAGTATTGTCAATAATCTATCCCATCCCCAACACTACCACCAAAGACCAAGGACTACTGTCCTCCTCAGCCACCACAAGCTGATCTCAAAGCAAGACAAAAGAACTAGAGAAGGGCTGCTCTTGTATTATTATCTAAAATCAAAAGCTATATGGCACGTTAGAGTAAAAATGTAGCAATGCCCATTTGACTTAATACCACCCTCTTCTGTCCACTCTGATAAGCGGTGATACCTGTGATGGCAAGTGTACAGATTTGAGGTGGCCTGACCAAGCAAAATTTTGACTAGCTTGATTGGCTTTTATTATGACCCAACCAAACTGTTGACCTGTTCAATGAATGGAAGAAGATGGCATTAATTCAGCTGGGCAATGCCACAATGGTTGTCTTGAATTTAGGTAAGCCTTACAGTAGACTAACTTTGTTAAACTAAATAAATTCCACAAAAGATGGACTTTGGCACCAGTCTAAAGTGGGCCTCTCTTGTGTCCCCGTCCAACCCTGTTAATCTAGATAAAGTCCATAGGAGATGGGCTTTGGTGCTAGCCTACAAGTGGCACATTAATGCTTAGGACCCCTAAAATGTATTGCCCTTCTCCTCAGGTCTTGGTAAACCTGAAGTTTGCTGTTTCGTAGATACTCACTCGCACAGTATGACTCCATCCTTCAGGGACTCCATGAATTTATTCCCAATATTCCTGCCGGTGGTCCTCTCTATCCATTCTTTCAGATCGGCCTCCCTCTGTGGGTCATATTTTGATGCCAACTGAAAGAAGACAAAAGAGCCTGTCAGTGTGATTCTGTAAACTTGTCCATTTATATAACATTATCCAGTTGTGAGTTCTCCAAGGGCGATGTTCTTTACAGCTGTCATACCAATCCTATTTAGGGGCATTATGGGGACAAATTACCCCATATCCTTTATAGGTGCTAGATCAGTGGTGATCAAATTATTAGATATACTGGGCCTAAATTGATCTCCCCAAAGGGATGCATTTTATCCAATCATTGGATATCAATCACAGCATATTCATTTTTCATGTTCTACATAATTGAGGGTGCGACAAAGCTGTATTCTTTGCTTACCTACCTTGTATCAAAAGATGCTCTTGTTTTCTATCCAAAACAGGGCCTAGATTTAGACCTTGGGGACTCGGAGCACTTCAGGTTGTGGTGACCCCTCATACACAGAAATGAAAGCCTAACTTCAGGGATTGGAGAAAACACCTGCCCAATGATCAGCCCTCTTCCTCAGGGTTCCAGGGGTACCTATTAAGTCTAGGGCTACATGCATAAAATGTAATACTTACCTTGTTCCTCACTCCAGCAGGGGCGCCAATGATGCAGCAATGCCTTAAAGGCACTCCTGGCAACACTCACCCAGAACCAGGAGCACAGGAGGGAGAAGAGAACAGCTGGAGTGAGGGGTAAGGTAAGCAATACTGTCCCTTCATCTCTCACTAGACTTAATAAGCATTTAACCCTTGCAGTTTGTCTAATTCCTGGAGTTGAGCTTTAAAATACGCATCAAAATTACTAAATTTACACATCAAAGTCAATTTATTGCATATCACTGGAACTTTCAAGTTATACATATAATGAAAGGTTACCTGAGCTATATACTATATCTGAAGTAAATATATGTATATATGTAAAAACATGCCAGAACAATGCCAAAAAGGTTTTTAGGTAAGACAAGTTACAAAGAACACGGCTATGCTGCTTTGTACTGAAGTTTGCATAGATAACAATGGCTGACTCCGAAATCTACACACCAGAATGCCACTCTTTTTAACAACCTCCACACAAAATGTTCTCGCTATATTATCAATGGCCAAAGAGTTGGTTTACTTCCTAAATTATAGTCACACATTTTAAAAATGTGTGACACAATGTCATTATGATGCGACAATGTGGTTCATTTGAGCCGTGTTAAAAATGATACAATATACCAGAGTAAAAGCTTTCATGGATGACTTCTGGAAAAATATTGTTCCCCAGGATACACTAACCATTTCCGGACCGCCTGCCGTTGTTATACGTCGGTGACACTAAATACAGTTGTTATGGCATAAGATAGCTGCCATAAACCCGGTATTTTAAAAATAATGGCGGGTGGTTTTCAGATAAAAGTGGTCTCTGCAGCAGATTCGCCGTCAAGGTCACTTTTATCGGGGGCAGGAGAGGGCCCCCTCTAGCCATCCCCCCCCCCCTCCTGCCGCGTCAGGTTTTTTTTTCCTGTGAGGCATGAAATCAAGTAAGCCCCCACTCGGCTCGATAGCATTGGATGATGCCCAGTGGTCTTAAAGGGGAAAAAATAATAATTGAAAGAAAAAAAATACCTTTTTTGCTTTTTTTGTTTATTGCATTTAAGTGTAAATGTGAGATCTGAGGGCTTTTGAACTCCAGATCTCATTAAAGAGGTCCTGCCATGCTTTTTTTTCTATTACAAGGGATGTTTACATTCCTTATAAAGGGAATAAAAGTGACCCAATTTTTTTTTAAAAGTGAACAGTGTAAAAATAAAAAATAAAAAGTAAAATAAAGAAAACAAATCAAATAATTTAAAGTGCCCCATCCCGCCGTGCTCGTGCACAGAAGCGAACGCATATGTAAGTCGTCCTCACATACGTAAATGGTGTTCAAACCACACATGTGAGGTATCACCGTGATATTAAAGCGAGAGCAATAATGCTAGCAAAAGACCTCCTCTGTAACTCACAACTGGTAACCTGTAGAAATGTGTCGCTATTCCACGCGCGGGTGGAATTTTGAAGCATGACATGTTGGGTATCCATTTACTCGGCGTAACATTATCTTAGACAATATAAAAAAATTGGGCTAACTTTACCATTTTCTTATTCTTTAATTCAAAAAATTTAATTTTTTCCCCAAAAATTGCATTTGTAAGACTGCTACCCACAGACGGTGTGACATAAAGTATTGGGGGTTCTAAGTCATTTTCTAGCAAAGTGCTGTATAACCAGCATGCACCACCCGTTCTCACGCATGCGCAGTAAGGACATCTAGAGGCGCAGGAAACTTCTCTGGTTGCCATCACAACGGGTGGCAGAAGTGCCCGCCCCATTATAATGGCAACCATGATAAGCCTTAAATCCACCTAAAACCGCATAACTTCCTGTCGGGTGATAACGATTTTTGCTCACAGTCCTGCCCACTGACTCCTGGGAAATGATAACTCCCATTTCCCAGGAGCACAGGGAAGGGAGGAAGTGATGCAGAGCACCGCAGAGCCGGAAGTGGCAGATTAGGAGCCACCACCTAGCAACAGGGCACTTCGGGTAAGTAAAAAAAAATTTTTCTCTCCAAATGTTTTTTAATATTAATAATGAATTAGGAAAATGTAAAAAAAAAAATTCAGGATGGAACTCCGCTTTAAGTGGTTTTAATGAAACTTCGTATTTTTTTTAGATTGTAAGCTCTAATGAGCAGGGCCCTCTGATTCCTCTTGTACCAAATTGTAATGTAACTGTAATGTCTGCCTTTATTTTGTTAAGCGCTGCGCAAACTGTTGACGCTATATAAAACCTGTATAATAATAATAATATTATTTTGGTTATTTAATAAATTTAAGCTATTTATTTGCATTTATTGATTGATTATTTATTATTTTAATTATTATATTTTTGTATAGAGGGGGCCATTTACCTTATTATAGATCTTATAAAATAGTATCCTTCTCATAGGTAAGAATGATTCCCCTTTGTTTGCATAATGGGTTTTTCCATAATATAATTCCAGGCTCAGTGCTGCCACACAGTGGTCATTTAGCTAACTGCAGACACATCATGTTCTCCCAGTCTGTCAGACAGCCCAGACACCTGCAGATATACACAGTGCTCAGGACTCAGTGTGAGAGTTTTGTAAAGTAACACTCATGTCAAGTGCTGTGAAAATAAACATAATGTCTGTTTTTTTAATAGCAAGTACATGAACTTTCACAGTTCACAATTTTTCCAAAAAAAATAAAAAATCTGAGCTGTCACACTATTTCAATAACATAAAAATCACATTCAGACTGAAAAGCATCTCATTGGCCGAAGCGGGGGCGGATGGGGGGGGTAGGAGGCTCAGGATGGAAGTGTTTTTGAGCCCCTGTAATACACACTGATTGAGCCAGTCCTCGGCTCTATCAGGGCCTCCCATGTTTATATAGCTGCTTCATTCTCAAGAGACTTCCATTTTCTAAAGCCTACAATTATTTTCCTATGGAGCCTTAAATGGAGAGTGTAGTAAGTCTATAGCAATAACAGAGTTTGAGTTATTCTCAATGCTTATCTGAATCAAGTTATAGTTGTAACATTCATTTTATACCGTTGATGTATCATATTTCTTATACCTCCCAACTTTTTGAGATGGGAATGAGGGACACCTATCAACAAAAGTATGCAGGCATAAGACACACCCCTTGTCACGCCCCCTTAAAGGAGAATTGTACAAAAAAAGTGTTTTTTTTTTTACCACTACTATTCCTTTATATTGGCTTTTGGATTTTACAAATGCAATTTAGAAATCAGATGAAAGGTTTAGCGCTTAGAAACACTTTTTGATAGAAAAGAATTGTATTTTGTACACAGCTATAGATATCAGATCAAAATGAGGGACAAATGAGAAGGAATGAGGGACAGAGGGACTTTGCTCCAAATCAGGGACAGTTGGGAGCTATGGATTTCTTATACACACAGAGATGCAGATTCTGGTCACTGTGTGTGTATTTGGTCATCCTTCCTGCTTAACAACTGCCGAGATCAAATTCCACCAACTGCATTGTTTTTAGTTAGTCACACTAGACTGGTTGACTTGCATTGAGATGGGTGAATTCTAAGGCTAGGTTTAGATGAGTGGCTACATGGCCCTGCCTCTGAAAAGCATTCTGGGTCTGGATTGCTTTTCAGAGGTGCTTGACAGGCAGTGAAAGGGCAATAAGATGCCTCCTCATTGCCTGCTTCAACACCATAAGGGCCCCTTTTAGATTTGTGGTTGAGGGGGGTGGCGTTAACAACATGCAGTTGAGCCACATTTTTAGCACCCTCCCTGAGCTGCAATAGACAGGGGTGTACAGGAGGCAGTAGACAGGGGTGTACAGGGGGCAGTAGACAGGGGTATACAGGGGGCAGTAGACAGGGGTGTACAGGGGGTGCAACAAATATCCCCACCCCCCCCCCCCTTCTCGTTTCATTAATGGATAGAACCAATACCAAACACGACCCATTCTTGTGAATGGGGACGTACTACAAACGCTAAGGAGCTGCTTATAATACTATAATACCCGTTCACACTATGGCATTATGGCAACATGACCCTTTGAGTTTTACCGCAACCCCTGGCATTGACAAGGTGGCACTGATGAGAAGGCACTGATGAGGTGGCACAGATAGGTGGCACTGATGGGCACTGATAGGTGGCACTGATGGGCACTGATAGGTGGCAGTGATGGGGACTGATAGGCAGCACTGATAGGTGGCACTGATGAGCACTGATAGGCAGCAATGATAGGTGGCACTGATGGACACTGATAGGCTGCACTGATAGGTGACACTGATGAGGAGGCACTGATTGGCAGCACTGGTGGGCACAGATTAGCAGCACTGGTGGGCACTGTTGGGACTGCACTGATAATCAGTGTAGAGTTCCCCTTCTCCTTTCCTCACGCTGTCAGCATGAGGAAAGGAATGCCAATAACCGGCTTCTGTTTACATCCGTGATCAGCTGTAATTGGACACAGCTGATCATGTGGTAAAGAGCCGCTGATTGGCTCTTAACCTCAATCTGATACCGGACACTGATTACAGAGCGCGCCACCCGGTTCCCTCAGCAGACACCAGGTGAGTGCGATCGCAGCACGCTGTCATATGACGCCATCCCAGAACTAGGAGACCCTAATGTAGCTATAGCGCAGTCGGCAAGTGGTTAATAAACATGCGTTGCGGTGCAAGCCATGCCCTTTGATGCCTCTGAATGGGAAGGTGTGTTGAGATGCCATTTAGAATAAATTGCCCACAGTGCACACAAGGCCTTTAATGCACATTGCAGCAATTCTTAGTGCAAGGGGCCCTAACATGCGTTGATAATATTGTTTACATTAAAGTGCACCTGATACCGCGTACACATGACCGGACTTTCCGGCAGACTAGGTCCGATGGAATCATTCCATCGGGTAGTCTGATCGTGTGTGGGATAGTCCGATCGTTTTTCTTTAAAAAATTCAGACGGACCTAGAAATAGAACATGTTTCAAATCTGTCCAACGGACTCAATTCCTATTGGGAAAACCGTTCGTCTGTATGCTGGTCTGACCAACCAAATAGGACGCAAGGGAAGCTATTGGCTACTGGCTATTGAACTTCCTTTTCTAGTCCCGTTGTATGTCATCACGTTCAAAACTAACAGATTTTCAAACGGACTTTAGTCCGTTCGTGTGTGGGCAAGTCTGTTCCTTTGGATGTCCATTGTAACTCCGTCAAAAGTCCGTCGGGAAGACCCCCCCCCGAGATCACTTAGACTATACAACGTAACTTTGGAGTAAGTCATAAAAGGAGAAAAAAAAAGACAACTATGCACACAACCATGAGCCATTTAGGGGCAAGCAGCCTAGTCCAGGAAGTAGATGATAGCGACCATGGATGATGCCTGAACAAAGATGGTGCTGGCTTTCTGGAGAGAAAAGAAAATGAAGGCATTGTTGGGGTAACACTGTGGCCTCAACATAAAAGAAAAACTAATACTCCTGTGCTTGAGACGTTGCTGTGCGGCTGGTTGAAAACATATGTTTCCACTGGTTCAGCAACCACGTTGGCTGTGCTACCACTCCCAACAGGTCAGGGAAACACCAATAGAACTGTAAAAAGAAAAGGAGCAGAGGGCGCACCAGCCTAGCACATTACCCTTGCAACAATTTATTATGAAAATATGTATAACATATACTCACAAACAAATACATTAGTCACACAAAATATATATATAGTGCACCAGATGCTCAACCCGGCATGATCTGCTTTCAAGTACCAATTGGGGAATGAAGGGTCCAAAAAAAACGAATGCATTTCGAGGGATTTCCCCTCTTCCTCAGCTCTGGGGAAGCGGGGACATCCCTCTTCCTCAGAGCTGACTCTGACCCCTTTAAGTGTATGGGGCTCTGCTGAAACCGGCCTGCGACTGCGTTGTGGTGGGTCAGCCTCCTCACTCCTGATTGCTTTTCAACAAGGGCTGCGCACCGCATGACAAGCCTAGAGAGATTTCCCCCCAACATCACACTGACAACCGCTTCACCAGACAGGAAGTAAGGGAAAATCGGCAATGGGGACCTCAACTCTTCCTCTTGACTCATTCCTGATCTCTTTGCATTGCCTGAACAGCAACGTCCTAGCAACAAGGCAGGGGAAGATGATGTCATCTCTGGGAGTTTTTCAACCAAGCTTCATGAGGTACGTACATGACCTAAACCTATAGCAAAGGCATCCTCCAACTTTGGTCAGAGCTGCACAGTTTGTCTTTACCTACAGACTGCCTTTACCTGCACAGGCAGTTTTTTGGTAAAGGTGAACTAACCCTTTAAAGTGGTTGTAAACCTCAGACATGAAATATGAACAAAGCATATCCATCTAAAGTGCGTGCTTGTCTCAGTCCAGAGCACTACATGTCATTTCTGTCCCCTGCCTCGTTTCTGTGCTATCAGCATGATTCTGATGCACCCTCTAGTGTGTGCTAGAAGTTAGTGCAGGGTATTTTAGGATTTAGATTAGGAAAAATATAGTTTGGCTCAGAGCTAAGTCTGGGCCATGAAATCTGGGACAGGGTTCAGTAAAGTTCAGGGGTGGATGACTCATCCTGGTAGCCCTCTGGTGCCTCCCTGTGGTCCAGAAGATTGGAGAATCTTCTAGAATTAGTGGGTGGAGGTTAGGAGGAGCTTGAATATTCATGGAGCCTCAGCCAATCCCCAGAGGTACGCTGGCAGAAGGCTGAGACCACTCCATAAATAGATATGAGCCATGCAAGCAGGGGCAGTCCGGTGGAAGATGGAGATACAGTGTTAACAGTGTTAATTTAGGATGTTGGTGGCCCTCGGGGTGCCCCCTAGTCTGTGGGGGGGGGGGGGGGGCTGTCTTGCCTTGGGCCGGGGCTTGGGTGCTGGAAGGATCCTGCCATAACACAAGGGAGGAAGACAGAGGACAGTGTGAGTAGATCAGTACAGCTTGGGACTAACAAGGGGGGGGGGGGCACTGCTATATATAGCCACTCTCCCTGAAGACAGTGGTGTGCTTAAAGTGGTTGTAAAGCCTCAAGGTTTTTCACCTTAATGCATTCTATGCATTAAGGTGAAAAAACCTTCTTTGCTGCAGCTCCCCCCAGAGCCCCCCTTTTCTTACTTGAGCTCATCCGATCCAGCGATGTGCACAAGCGCAATTGCTCCAGCCGCTGTCACTTTTCTCATTGGACAGATTGATAGCAGCTGTCAATCAAATCCTGTGACATGGGAGCATTGGGTGGGGTTGAGTCCTGCTGTCTGTATCAAAGGACAGGTGCCCCCAAGGCAAACAGCTTAACATGAGGACACTCGATGAAGGGGAGGAGCCAGGAGTGCCGACGGGGCACCCCAGAAGAGGAGGATTGGGGCTGGTGTGTGCAAAACCCCTGCACAGAGCAGGTACGTATATCATGTTTGTTATCTTTATTTAAAAATAAAGTGTACCTTTACAATCACTTTAAGTTTTCATCTTTACTTGAGAGATCTCCAGAGAGAGTAAGCCGGGTGGGCTGGTGAAGAGTCCGGGTTTGGGAAGATACAGCCGGGAGGGCTGGTGAAGAGTCCGGGTTGGTGAAGAGTCAGCCGGGTGGGCTAGTGGGTCAGGCAGGTGGGCTGGTGAAGGGTCAGGCAGGTGGGCTGGTGAAGAGTCAGCTGGGTGGGCTGGCGAAGAGTCCTGGCTGGTGAACATTCAGCTGGGTGAGCTGGTGAAGGGTCCTGGCTGGTGAAGAGTCAGGTGGACTGGTGAAGAGTCAGCGAGGTGGGCTGGTGAAAAGCCCTGGCTGGTGAAGAGTCAGCCGGGTGGGCTGGTGAGGGGTCAGCCAGGTGGACTGGGGAAGAGTCAGCCGGGTGGACTAGTGAATCAGCCGGGGTGGGCTGGTGAAGAGTCCGGGCTGGTGAAGAGTCAACCGATTGGGCTTGATAAGAGTCAGCTAGGTGGGCTGGTGAAGGGTCAGCCGGGTGGGCTGGTGAAGAGTCCGGGCTGGTGAAGGGTCAGCCAGGTGGGCTGGTGAATAGTCAGACCGTGGGCTGGTGAAGAGTCAGCCGGGAGGGCCGGTGAAGGGTCCTGGCTGGGGAAGAGTCAGCCGGGTGAGCTGGTGAGGGGTCAGCCAAGTGGACTAGTGAAGATTCAGCCGGGTGGGCTGGTGAAGGGTCAGCCGGGTGGGCTGGTGAAGAGTCCGGGCTGGTGAAGAGTCAACCGATTGGGCTTGTGAAGAATCAGCTAGGTGGGCTGGTGAAGGGTCAGCCGGGTGTGCTGGTGAAGGGTCGGCCAGGTGGGCTGGTGAAGGGACAGACCGGTGGGCTGGTGAAGAGTCAGCCGGGTGGGCTGGTGAAGAGTCGGCTGAGTGGGCTGGTGAAGAGTCAGCCGGGTGGAATGGTGAAGAGTTAATCTGGAGGGTTAGTGAAAGGGACAGCTGCACCTAGGTGAGTTGGCAGTGCCTGAAGTGGTGGTGCTGGGATCAGTGGCCATAGAGGAGAAGTTACCAGCTGTCTCGCTAGATTTTTGCTATACAACAAAGGACTACGAGTTGCTACCTGTAAAGGGCTATTGCTAAAATCTGATTGGCAGCCTGTCAGATTATTCTGCAGTGATTCAGCTGGAGCCAGCAAGTGTGTGTGCAGGTGGAAAGTAAAGGAGACTGTATATAGCTGAATATAGGAAGTTATGCTGAAAGTTTTGCTGAAGTCAAATGGGCATCCCATAACATCCTGTCCCTATCCTATAACACCTAATAAATAACAAAAACGAAGTCACGGACTGTTCTCTGACTCTGGGTGTTTATGAAGATTCGTTGTGCCTGGCTGTGCAGGAGTGGGGGATCCAAGTTCATCAGCAGTCGCTGCGGGGGTGTGCCACAAGTTACTCCTGACAAGTTTTCCTGCCATCAAGAGAAAAAAGGTGACAGGGGAGGGAGCTCTGGCACACAGCCTGTGATTGACAGCATCAGCTCTGTTCCTCTGTTTTGTGTGAAGGGGGTGTGTCCCTTCCCCTCCAATCAGTTCTCACTGATCTCTGCAGAGTGCAACTCCAGCTCCCTGCCCCCTGCTTTCTAAAAACTCAAACAAGCTGTATAAATTCTGGACTTGGAATGGCTGTAGCGGAGACGGCTGTAGATAAACAGGTACAACTTATGTAGGAGGATCTATTTCATCTCTGTGTATCACCTGAGACCAGTCACTTCACTGGGTATATGAAGAGGGTTTACAACCACTTTAATGTATATGTAAGCGGTAGGGCGTTTAATGCACCAAAACTTGCGTTGTCATGTGATTGGCAGATCATGTAACTCTCTCTCCCAGAACACCAATGTCACATGACATCCCTCTGACCACAGATTAGGTGCCATGCCAGGCGGATGTGGAAGGGGAGGAATGTATGGAGCACTAATGAGGAACGTGTGGGTGGGCGAATTCCAACCCTCAGGGGTATAATTCTGGCGTCTGGGAGGTTTATATAAAGAACAATGACCCCGTAAATCTTAGCGTGAACCAAGTATGCAGCTATGCGAGAGACGAACGTGCCAACATTCACCGCATGCCAGGCTGGTCGGGGGGGGGGCGGTCTCGGGGTTGGCAAATACTGTGTAGCCCTTCCATGACTGAGTCTTACAATGGGCATTCATGTCAGGCCTCATGCAGGCCTGGGTGTTTAGAGAGGGTGCCCTACCACCGGCAGCCCGTAAAAGTTTATGAGAGGCTGACAGCTGCTGCGGCTGGACGGTGCAATGGAGGCACTTACCTTTACGGCAGTCTGCGCCCAGGGACAAATGCGTGAAATATAGACTGATTGCGTGCCAAGCATTCACCCCTGGCCGCATACTGCCCTAAACATAAGTACTGCTCAGGCCACTGTGCGGCTCAGGTAGCTGCCAGCCCCCACTTTAATTCCTTGCATGTTCTCGCATGCGGTGTGTATGGCAAGCAATTCATTTCAGTGAGTTGCCCTATGCAAAAGAAACGTACAAAAGAAGTCCCTGGTCCTTTTTCAAAAGGGTGCGCCACACCGGACTGCATGGAATTAATGGCGCCGCCACGGATCTACGCGCACGCACAATTTTGTGCATGTGAACATAGCCTAAATAAATTGTGGTGGTGAAAAAAATTACTTTCTAACTAATGTATTTGGCCACTTTAAAGCTGGATACACATTATACTTTTGTTGTTCAATTTCTTTTAAATGTACCTTTCAGCTATGTAGTGGAAGGGTCTGCCTGATTGCATACAATTTGATAGTGTTTAGGTTTGACCTCATATTAAATGGTTTTGTTAAATCTAAAGGAAAGTTGTACAAGAAAACTGTATAAAAGTTGTATAGTGTATAGCCGGCTTAACGGTTTGTGCGCATCAAGATTGCATGCTTTTCTGACACACACAGAAACACACTGGCCTTTAGCAGATGTGTGGCACTCCCATACATCTGCTAACGTGCACATTTTTTGAACGCGCCAAAATGCATGGTTGAGGTTTGGTGCGGCTCGATTTTGCAAAACGGTCAGGGGCTTCTTTCGTGCGTTTCCCATGCGTTGGCCAGTCTATTGAAATGAATAGACTGCTCTACAGACCGTGCATAGAAATGGGCGTGTGTGCTCTGTCCCACCTGCAGGGTATGGACGGAGCCTTAGGTCCCATTTGCATTTGTGTGGCACGTTAATGCGTTTACGACACATTAAGGCCATTCCATTGAAATCAATGGCCTTCCAATGTACAAAAACAATTATTACACAGGATTTATATGGCGGCAACAGTTTGCACAGCGCTTATCAGGTGAATCATTAAATTTTTGCCGCATCCTGCTATGGTGCATTGCCACTCATCTGTGTTGAAGAGTCAGTTGGGTGGGCTGGTGAAGAGTCAGCCAGGTGGGCTGGTGAAGAGTCTGGGCTGGTAAAGTGTCAGCTGGGTGGGCTGGTTAAGGGTCAGTCGGGTGGGCTGGTGAAGATTCAGCCGGGTGGGCTGGTGAAGGGTCAGCTGGGTGGGCTGGTGAAGAGTCTGGGCTGGTGAAGAGTCAGCCGGGTGGGCTGGTGAAGAGTCTGGGCTGGTGAAGAGTCAGCCGGGTGGGCTGGTTAAGGGTCAGCCGGGTGGGCTGCTGAAGAGTCTGGGCTGGTTAAGGGTCAGCTGGGTGGGCTGGTGAAGATTCAGCCAGGTGGGCTGGTGAAGATTCAGTCGAGTGGGCTGGTGAAGAGTCAGCCAGTTGGGCTGGTGAAGAGTCAGCCGATTGGGCTGGTGAAGGGTCAGCCGGGTGGGCTGGTGCAGAGTCAGCCGGGTGAGCTGGTGAAGAGTCCTGGCTGGTGAAGAGTCAGCTGGGGTGTCTGGTGCAAGCATCATATCCTGTGTGCAGCGTGGAGCAACAGGAAGGTGAGCAGAGCAACTAGCAGAGGGTACACGTGGTATGCAATATGGGAACGCTATAGGGGAAGGTAGGCAGGAACTGGAGAGAGAGGACTGAGCGGCGGAGGATCAGCAGAGCTGGAGGACTGGAGCAGGAGAAAGTAGCAATGTCACAAGTGGTGTGCAGAGAGAGGAGGATCAGCAAACCAGAGGATCCGCAGAGCTGGGGGTTACTACTGAGTGGGGATCAGCAGCTCTGGTGATTACTACTTAATGGTGGATCAGCAGTGGTTGTGGTTACTACTGAGTGGTGGATCAGCAGAACTGGTGCTTCCTACTGAGTGGGGGATCTGCAGAGCTGGTGGTTACTACTGAGTTGGGGGATCACCAGCCCTGGTGGTTACTATGGAATGGTGGATCAGCAGCACTCGTGGTTACTACTGAGTGGTGGATTAGCAGAACTGGTGGTTACTATTGAGTGGGGGAACAGCAGGACTGGGGGTTACTACTGAGTGGGGGATTAGCAGCACTGGTGGTTACTACTGAGTGGTGGATCAGCAGAACTGGGAATTAGTATTGAAATATGGGACTGCCTTTCTCTTTTCGGCTGAGATAAGGAGGCTGATTTACTAAAGGAGTTGAGAATCTTCAGGGTACTTTAAGATACTACGCATTTCTTATCAACTCCTAGGTGGATCAGCAGTGCTCGTGGTTACTATTGAGTGGTGGATCAGCAGAACTGGGGGTTACTACTGAGTGGGGTATCAGCAGAACTGAGGTCTACTACTGAGCAGGGTATCAGCAGAACTGGGGTTTACTACTGAGTGGGGG
The DNA here is from genome assembly GCF_037356315.1 of Lithobates pipiens. Taxonomy (NCBI): domain Eukaryota; kingdom Metazoa; phylum Chordata; class Amphibia; order Anura; family Ranidae; genus Lithobates; species Lithobates pipiens. The sequence goes on from NW_027507903.1 coordinate 583,949,024, forward strand.
ATCAGGAGAACTGGGGGTTACTACTGAGTGGGGGATCAGCAGAACTGGGGGTTACTACTGAGTGGGGGATCAGCAGAACTGGGGGTTACTACTGAGTGGGGGATCAGCAGAACTAGGGGTTACTACTGAGTGGGGGATTAGCAGAACTGGGGGTTACTACTGAGTGGGCGATCAGCAGAACTGGGGGTTAGTATTGAAATATGGGACTGCCTTTTTCTTTTTGGCTGAGATAAGGAGGCTGATTTACTAAAGGAGTTGAGAATCTTCGGGGTACTTCAAGATACTATGCATTTCTTATCACCTCCTAGTTGGATCAGCAGTGCTCATGGTTACTATTGAGTGGTGGATCAGCAGAACTTGGGGTTACTATTGAGTGGGGGAACAGCAGGACTGGGGGTTACTACTGAGTGGGGTATCAGCAGAACTCGGGTTTACTACTGAGTGGGGGATCAGCAGAACTGGGAGTTACTACTGAGAGGGGGATCAGCAGAACTGGGGGTTACTACTGAGTGGGGGATCAGCAGAACTGGAGGTTACTACTGAATGGGGTATCAGCAGAACTGGGGTTTACTACTGAGTGGGGCAATCAACAGAACTGGGGGTTACTACTGAGTGGGGGATCAGCAGAGGTGGGGGTACTACTGAGCAGGGGTTCTGCTGAATGAGGGTATTACTAAGCTGAGGATCTGCTGAATGTGAATATCAATGTGCTGGGGATCTGCCGAACGAGGATACTAATAAGCTAGGGATCTGTTGAACAGGGTTACTAATGAGATGGGAATCTGCTGAGTGGGGGGTACTACTGAGCTAGGGTTCTAATGGGCCCCTTTAAAACTTGAAAAATTGGAAATCAGCACACATACACCAGGGCATTAGCCAACCTAAAGTTTCACTGAAGCATCATTGAAACACCACCGAAGAGTCACTTGAGCACCACAGAAGTATCCAAAACACAACAAAAAATAATGTTGAAGCGGTAGGTGCTTTAATGTGTGTTAAAGTTGATGCAAGTATAAATGAACCATAATGTGTAACTTATCATTTCTGTGTATGAATTCTTTCTAGTCCATATATTTGGTGGTGCTGTACGGTGCACTGTTGCCTACATACTTTGAGCTCAGGGGTGTCCATCTTTCTTGGAAAGTCTGGAGGTATGTGACATAGAATGGGAAGTCTTATGCCCCATACACACAGTCGGATTTTACGATGGAAAAAATGCGCTCGGATCATGTTGTCGGAAAATCCGATTGTGTTTGGGCTCCATCTGACTTTTTCCGTTGCATTTTCTGACTCACAAAGTTTGAGAGCTGGATCTAAAATCTGATCATTTAAATTCCGATCGTGTGTAGACAATTCCGACGGACAAAGTGCCACGCATGCTCAGAATAAATTGCGAGGCTAAAGCTATTGGCTACTGGTCTCTTTATAGTCCCGTCGTACGTGTTGTACGTCACCGCGTTCTGAGCGATTGGATTTTCTGACAACTTTGTGTGACCATGTGTATGCAAGACAAGTTTGGGCCAAAATCCATCGGAAAAAATCTGACCGATTTTGTTGTCGGAATGTCCGACCGTGTGTATGGGGCATTAGAAGAGTTTACAAAGTGGAAGCAGAGAGCATCAGGAATAAAAGAAGAGATTAGAGGAGCATATACCTGAAATGAATAAGAAAAACAGTAACACATAACATTATATAAGTAATAGAGAGACCCAGCAGAGCAGACATGGTGTAGGGGAAGCTCAGGAACAGACAGGAATGGATGACCACGCAGTGACACCAGACGCATTCCCCTCTCCTCTGCCAACCCAAACAATGAAAGATCTGGAATTGACCAAACTAGGACGAGAAAAGGGACAAGTGGTCACACCGATCCAAAACCAACACAGCGCCCCTCCCCCCGCACTCTGACCGTCGAGGATCATTATGATATGATGAGAACAGGTGTCTGTCATTGTCATGGGAATCAACACATAGCAAAGTCCCCAAATTTCAGCATGTACGCTCCCGCCCCGGGGAAAGCAAAGCTCACATTGTGCCCATGCCAAAAGCTTTTCTTAAAGAGACCATGCCAGTTCCCCATTCGTAAAGCTCATTTACAAAGTTAATATAGTGACAGCCCCTCCTGATCAATGGTGGGGCGAGGTTTCTCGTGCATAAGAAGAAAAGGCTGATATGTGATCCATAAGCCCTCCATGAGCTGTGAAGTACCTTTCAGGTGCTGCCTACTTTGGGCTTTCCTCCGGCTCATGCACCCCAGACAGCAGCCTTTTCTGCCTGCCCCTTGACCCCGGCTCTGCTCTCCTGATAGCCCACCAAGGTATTCTCATCCATATGCACTCCTTCATCCCCAACCTGAGCTATTATGGAGTGTTGGTTCCGAGTACACAGAAGCATGTGACCACCTCCATGTGACAGTTTTTGGGGCAGAGCACCCATTTGCTAGTAAGGATGGGTTTGGGTTCAGTCAAACTTGGAAGAAGGATGTTAGTGCTGGCCCAATCACAAGGCTGCAGCCGACTGGGCCAGTACTGAGAGCATTCTTCTGGGTATGGACCAAAACCAAGCTCATCCCCAGCTGCTAGGCCCTAACAGGGTCTAGGCGGCGGATGGTCCTCTACCTGTGTAAGCTCCAATGCCATCCAACACCAAAGCTTATTCAAGGTGGATCAGTACGTATACCTTGTTGGCGGGTCTAACAGGAGACATTCGCCATCTGCTCACAGTGGGCAGGTGAGAAGGTCACTTTAATTGCTTATACTCATCTTCCCTTCGCTCACCTACAGCATCATATGCCTGCTGGTACTTCCAGGTATTGGGAAATATGGGGACCGCCTTTCTCTTTTCGGCTGAGATAAGGAGGCTAATTTACTAAAGGAGTTGAGAATTTTCGGGGTACTTCAAGATACTATGCATTTCTTATCACCTCCCAGGAGACACCTTTGCCTGAGGGTTGTACCAAACCCATGTACTGGATCAGGATCACCTACTATCTTATTGTACAATCACCTTTAGGTCTACCAGCAACTATGCAGTGCAAGGGCCTGCCTAATTGGACACCAACTAGATGGAATATTTAGGTAGGTTCATATTAGTTTAGAGAATCTAAATGTGATTTAACACATATTTTCACAATCCAACTGTAATGTGTTTTAATCCAATCATCTTTACACTTAAAGCGGTTGTAAACCTCAGACATGAAATATGAACAAAGCACTTCCTTCTATAGAGTATACTTGTCTCAATCCAAAGCACTATATGTCATTTCTGTCCGCTGCCCAATACCTCTATCTGCATGAATTACTTCTGACAAGTTTTCCTGGCACTGAGAGATAAAAAGGTGACAGGGGAGGGAGCTACAGTACACAGCATATGATTGACAGCCTCAGCTCTGTACCTGTGTGCTGTGTGAAGGGGGGGGGGGGGGGGGTTTATATTGCCTATAGATTTCATAGAAAGCAAATTCATTTTTTGCAAGATCATATTGTCAAAAATAAATAAATAAATAAAAAGCTTAGTTTGACCCAGAAAATAATTGCTTTGTTAACCTAAATAATGACAACTTATTGTCAAATAAAAAGGCTCATAGTGGAAATGTACAAGAAGAGCAAAAGTGGTAAAAAGTCTGCAGTAAAGAAAAGTCTGCAGAAGTGGTAAAAAGTCTGCAGTAAATTTCACTTTGAGTCCACTATACTTCTACTTTGGCTACATTAAAGTAGAATTTATTACAGCGCTCCTTAAAGTAAGATCTTAAATATGGAAGTTGCCATTGCTGGACTGTCATCCTCATCCTTGCCTCTTTGTTCTTTGTCACACTTATATGAATGTTTTGTGTTTTGGATTTAAATTGTATGAATAATTAAACTGCAATACAGAATTATTATTATTATTATTATTATAATATTATTATATTAATTGTTCTGTAGTAGCCTGCCATACAAAACAATAATTCTGTATTGCAGTTTAATTATTATTCATACCATTTCAATACAAAATAGAAAACAATCAATGGCGGCTGGTGTTCTATTTTTTTGGGGGTCGGGTGGTTTGTATAAAATAAATATGGGTTGCCATTTCTTGGTTGGGATTCTCATTCTTGCTTCGTAGTGTTCCTCCTTTGACTAGCATGCAGTCGTTTCCTATTGCATTGGCAGCATGCATTGAACCATTAGGTTGTGATTTGATGCATGTGGTCCTAACATGTGCTGTACTGTGGGAGGCAGGTGCAGCGTCATGTTTATCCTCAGGGCTTCGGTGGTAGGTAGTATTACAAAGGTGATGACTGCTTGCTGTGCCGGCTATAACGCAAACCCGTCACCTTGTCTAATAAATTTTATAACAATGGCAGCTCTGCACAGCAACTCCAGGTAGGTTTCTTGGCTCCTGTCAATCCTGGACCTCCGTCTTGCCTTGCAGCTCTTATTACACACGACAGCCTGAGAACAATGCAAATTAGCAGTTCTGTGATTATCATTTGGGTTACCCTTTTCAGCCCATAATTTCCAAAAATGGATGAGATTTGCTTGTTTCATCACGGAAAAAAAACAGCTTCCAGTGGCGGTGTTGATGCCAAGGGACAAAACAGGGCTTATAAGGTTCTACAAAGTACAGCCAGGATGTTTAAAGTATGCACAGTGATTTCTATGGAATTACATTGTTAAGTTTCTCTGATTAGCGGTGTACAAAGCCCCCCAGGACTAGTCTACCCACAGGGGAAGCTAATGAAAAGCTATTTCTAACATTTAAATTGGTTAGGGTATGGTAGGAGAGAAGGAACCAAACAGACCTCCTAATATAGAAGGCCTTTACATGTCATAATTCCCGAAACAGCATGAAAAAAACAAAAGAAATGTATTTCCTAAGTCAGGATAATGGTCAAAGGCACGCACACCCTTTTTAGACCAGCATCGCTAAAACTATGGGCCATTTAATTTTCCTTGGGCTACCAGTGTGGTCTGTAGAGCCACAAATTGAAAGCATATCTAAAGCCCAAGCTATTTTCTTTGGTTGTGGATTGCATAGGCAAGGGTCAGCACCATTCTTTTACTTTCAATCCTGGTCACAATGGCTACCAGGAGAAAAGATGAGAGTAAATCAGCCTATCGGTAATGCTTTAATTATACCAGTAGAATTTTTTACTCAATTTTTTTCCCCTTAGTGGCCATTTTGACAAAGATTGAAAGTAAGGGGAATCCTAAATTTATAGTTGTCATCAGAACAGAAATACAGAGGAAATCTTTGTCCTGAGACATGTCTTTTGGTGGCAACTGTCCAAGAAGGCATTTCTCTCACTTTGAAGGGACTTCCTATTATTTAATTTTGTTTCTACAGGACAGTAAACTAGCTATAAATCAGTAGAATTTTGTTCAGGCAGGGGAACCCTCTCCAGAGGGTCATCACTACAGATTTTCTGCCAGGAACAAGGGAACCCTGTTCAGATGGTCATCACTGAGGATATTCCGCAAGGAACAGGGGAACCTTCTTCAGAGGGTCATTACTGAGGATAATTCACTAGGAACAGGGGGCACTCTCTTTAGAGGGTCATCACTGGGGACATACCATTGGGAGCAAGGAAGCCTCACCAGAGGGTCATCATTGAGGATATTCTACTAGCAAAGGGGAAACTTTCTTCAGAGGGACATCAATGAGGCTATGCTGCTAGAAACTTGGAAACTATCTTCAGAGAGTCATCGCTAATGATATACCACTAGGAACAGGTGAACCCTCTCCAGAAGGTCATCACTAAGGATATACTGCTAGGAATGAGGGAAGCCTCTCCAGAGAGTCATCACTGAGGATACACCACTAGGAATGGGGCAACCAATTTTAAAGAAGGCATCCCTGAGGATATACTACTAGGAACAGGGGAACCCTATTCAGAGGATCATCATGAGTATAATCACTAGGAACAGGGCGAACTATCTTCTGAGGGTTGTCACTGAGGATATTCTACTAGGAACATGGGAAGCCTCTTCAATGGGTCATCACTGATGATATTCTGCTAGGAACACGGGAACCCCCTTCAGAGGGTCATTACTGAGGGTATTCTACTACAAACAAGGAAACACTCTTCAGAGGGTCATAACTAAGGTTATACCACTAGGAATGGGGGAACCCTTTCCAGAGGGTCATCACTGAGGATATACCACTAGGTTGGGGGGGGGGGGGGCCCTTTAGAGGGTTATCACTGAGGATTTTTCACTAGGAACAGTTGAACCATCTTCAGAGGGTCATCACTGAGGACATACAATAAGGAACAGGGAAACCCTCTCTAGATATTCATCACTGAGGATACTTCACTAGGAACAGGGCAACCTTCTCCACAGCATCATCACTAATGACAAGCCACTGGGAACAGGGAAAGCCTCTCCAGAGGGTCATCACTGAGGATATACTGTTAGAAAGAAGGTAACCCTCCCAGAGGGTCATCACAAAGTATATACAGCTAGGAATTAGGGAACGCTCTTCAGAGGGTCATCACTGAGCATATATCACTGTGAACATGGGGACCCTCTTCAGAGGGTCATCACTGAGGACATACCATTAGGAACAGGAGAACCCCCTTCAGACAGTAATCACTGAGAATAATTCACTAGAAACAGGGGGAACCCTCTCCAGAGGGTCAGCATTGAAGACATACTACACCACTGGTAACAGGGGAAGCCTCTCCAGAGGATCATTACTGAAGATCCTGCTTGGAACAGAGGAGCTCTCCTTGGAGGGTCATCTCTGAGGATATTATACTAGCAAAAGGGAAAACTCTTCAGAGGGTCATCAACAAGGATATACTGCTAGAAACTTGGGAACCATATTCAGAGAGTCATCACTAAGCATATAACACTAGGAACAGGTGAAATCTCTCCAGAAGGTCATCACCAAGGGTATACTGCTAGTAACATGGGAAGCCTTTCCAGAAGGTTATCACTGAGCTTTTACCACTAGGAACAGGGAAACCTTCTTCAGAAGGCCACCACTGAGCATACACCACTAAGAACTCCCCTGTTCAGAGGGTTATCACTGAGTATAATCTCTAGGAAAAGGGGGGACTATCCCCTGAGGGTCATCACTGAGGACAGACCACTGGGAGCAGGGAAAGCCTCTTCAGAAGATCATCACTGAGGATATTCTGCTAGGAACATGAAACCCCCTTCAGAGGGTCATCACTGAAGGTATTCTGCTACGAACAGGGGAAATCTCTTCAGGGGTCATCACTAAGGTTATACTGCTAGGAATGGGGGAACTCTTTCTAGAGGGTCATCACTGAGAATATACCACTAGGAATGTGGGAATCCCCTTCAGAGGGACATCACTGAGGATATTTTGCTAGGAACGGGTGAACCATCTTCAGAGGGTGATCACTGAGGATATACCATTAGGAGCTGGCAAAATGGAAATCTCTTCAAAGGGTCATCAATGAGGATATACTGCTAGAAACTTGGAAACAATTTTCAGAGGGTTATCACTAAGGATATAACACTGGGAAGAGGCGAACCCTCTCCAGAAGGTCAATCCTAAGGATATACCACTAGGAATCAGGGAAGCCTAACCAGAGGGTCATCACTGAGAATATATAGGAATGGGGGAACCTTCTTCAGAAGGCCACCACTGAGGATATACCACTAGGAACAGGGGAACCTCGTTTAGAGGGGCATCACTGAGTATAATCTCTAGGAACAGGGGAAACGATCCCCTGAGGATATACAACTAGAATGGGGGGGCCCCAGTCAGAGGGTCATCACTGAGGATATACTGGTAGGAACAGATGAACCATCTTCACAGGATCATCACTGAGGACATACCACTAAGAACAGGGAAAGCCTCTGCAGAGGGTCATCACTGAGGATATACTGCTAGAAAGAGGGTAACCCTCTCCAGAGGGCCATCACTAAGGCTATACTGCTAGGAACAGGGGAACTTTTTTCAGAAGGTCATCACTGAGGATATACTACTAGAAACAGGGGAAACTTTTTCAGAAGGTCATCACTGAGGATATACTACTAGAAACAGGGGAACCCTCTCAAGAGGGTTATCCCAGAGGATATACCACTAAGAACTGGAGAACCCTCCCCAGGGGGTTATCATTGAGGGTATACTGCTAGGAACAGGGTAACTCTCTAACTCTCTCCTGAGGATTATCACTCAGGATATTCTGCTAGGTATGGGGGGGAACCCTCTTCAGAAGGTCGTCACTAAGTATATGCCATTAGGAACTGAGGAAGCCTCTTCAGAAAGTCATCACTGATGACATACCACTAGGAACAGATGAGCCCTCCATAGAGAGTCATCACTGAGGATCTACCATTAGGTATAAACTTGTGTTAACAGGAACATTTCTCTCTGGTAAAAGTATTGTTGACCCCCCTCCTCAGCCCTGCCCCTAAATCATTTGATCAATTATTATTTTTTTTATATAAGGAACAGGTACCTTTTTTGACAGGTACCCTCTCCCACTTCCTTAATGCTTTCCTAGGTGAAAATGGCATCTGCTTAGTCCCATCTGTAGCTATCTGGGACACATCACAGGACCATTACACCGCATATTCTCAGACATGCGCAGCGGGGAGCTGACTCCAAAATCCAAGATGGTGGCCTGGGGGACCTACAGAGATGAGAAGAACTGGTTGCAAGAAGACAGTACTGGATTCCTTGTACTGGTAAGTACATTTTTAAAAGGCAGCAACTACAGTACTTCTGAAGTCCCTCTTTAAAGAGGAACTCTGCCCTTACTATCAAGAATAAAAAAATGTAATCCTAAAACTTTTCCCTGTTCAAAAGAAATAACAAAAACATACTAACTCGTCCATGGGGTCCAGGGTTGGTTGCTTGCAGGGAAAATTTAATTTTTACTGCTCCTTTCTGGTGCCATCATCTTGATTTGAGATCTAGTGCATGCGCAGACATGCTGCAGAGATCTTTGCTAGATTTATGAGACATGGTAGCCTGTCTGCACATGTGTAGGACCCCCATGCTGTGGGCCCTGACAGTAAACTTGCAGAAACCATGCACCATTTATGTGCATGCAAGAGATCCTGCAAGTTGCCTCCTGGGATGCGTGATGTAGAAATCCCAGGAGGCAGTTTGTGGGGGCCACACATAGACAGGGGGGAGGAGGCAGGAGAGAGGAACCTTAGAAAAAGTATGAAGATGCACTTTAAGGGCTTGTTTAGACATACTTTGACATTTGTGATACCACGGACGGATGCCCATTACGTGCCTATTGCAGCCGTTTTTGATGCTTTTGCATCACGTTAAATAACATTTTCCAGACATTTCCTCTGCATAGGTTTTCTATTGTATGAATTCTTATACCATCATCTTGGGTAGAAAGGCTTTCTAAACGCATCTATAAATGCCATAAGGTCATTTGTTTTATGATTGCAGCACATTTTTGTCTGGCTTTTTTTGTTTATAGAGCAAAAAACAAAACCGCAAAGGTTATCAAATACCACCGAAAGAAAGCTCTATTTGTGGGAGGAAAAGGACGTCAATTTTACTTGGATACAGCGTCGCATGACCGAGCAATTGTCAGTTAAAGTAACGCAGTGCTGTATCACAAAAAATGGCCTGGTCATGAAGGGGGGTACATTTTCCGGAGTTGAAGTGGTTAAACATGTTTCAGCCTGTTCATGTAAGGAAGCCCCTTCAATGAGATGACCTATGCATATCTGTCATGCAAAAGAAGCTCAGGCACCTTTCTGGGCGACCAGCTTCACGTGATTTTCTCATGTACGTTTTGCCACGATTGATGTGCATTTTTGACCCGCAACAATCGCAGCAAATTCACGCTTTGTTTGGTGGTGCCCTTAAGAATGAATTGCACCCAAGTTTCCCTGTTGCGTGTTTTGCAGAAATTTCAGTGCAATTTGGAATTGCGGGCAGACTCGTGCTCATTCTGCTCTTGATTCCAAATTGTTAGCTGGGAATGGGGCCTAAGTGTGCAGCGACTAGAGTGAGACTCCCCTACTGCACCAGGAGAAAGAAAATTTAAATGCAAAGCACCAAACAAATAAAAATAAATACGCTGTGTGAAAGCATTGTTGTCCTCCCTGAAAACCACAATGTCAGTTTTGGGTGGATCGGCATACGGACATCTCCATGATCTATACACTGAAACAGACAAGGGTTAAGCTTGTGGCTATTGCTGCATCACTTCTAACGTAAGTGACATTTATTATATCATGGCGCTTTCAATGCAAATCATCAAGAAAAATTTATTTTAAAAATCCAGTGGGTTAAAGTGTTGTTATCTGCCATAAACCCCAATGTCAGTTTTGGGTGAAGCGGCGTGCGGATGCCTCTATGATTTATACACTGAAACAGACAACGGTTAAGCTTGCGGCCATTGCAGCGTTACTTCTAATGTACGCAACATTTATTATCATGCCGCTTTCAATGCAAATCACCAAGAAAGATTTTTTTTTTTAATCCAATTGGTAAAAGCATTGTTATCTGCCATAAATCACAATGTCAGTTTTGGGTGGAGCGGCGTGAGGATGCCTCTATGATTTATACATTGAAACAGACAAGGGTTAAGCTTGCGGCTATTGCTGCGTCACTTCTAACGTACGCAACATTTATTATCATGCCGCTTTTTTTAATCCAATGGGTAAAAGAGTTTTTATCTGCCATAAACCACAATGTCAGTTTTGGGTGGAACGCCGGGCGGACGCCTCTAAGATTTATACACTGAAACAGACAACGGTTAAGCTTGCGGCCATTGCGGCGTTACTTGTAACGTACGCAACATTTATTATCATGCCGCTTTCAATGCAAATCACTAAGGAAGATTTTAATTTTTTTTTAAATCCAATGGGTAAAAGCGCTGTTATCCATCATAAACCGCAATGTCAGTTTTGGGTGGAGCGGCGTGCGGACACCTCTATGATTTATACACTGTAACAGACAAGGGTTAAGTTTGCGGCCATTGCTGCGTCAGTTCTAACGTACGCAACATTTATCATGCCGCTTTCAATTTTCCCAAAAATAGCTAAAAGGTCAAATATTTCCTCATCCAAGTTGTTATTTCTCTCCGCTGCGCATCCAGAAAGCTCCGCCATCCAGCCAGTAAATTACATAAAAAAAAATAAAAATCAGCTTCCCTGCGAGCGCAGACTGAGAATTTCTGATTCAGGAATGTTCTGCTGCAGGATTGCCATTAATTGCCAAGGTTCTAATTAGTGATGCGGGCAGGCTGTATGAATGGGGAGGAGGAGGGGGTGCTGGATGTGAGTGAAGAACGATGGGGAAGGAGGGGGGGACCCTTCACACCTGGGTCTGTCCCCCCTGTATACAGCCAACTTCACCAATAGCCTTATATAGTAGAGGCATTCCATGGGAGAGCGCAGGCAGCCTTATATGGTGCTCGCTCGCTTCCAGGGACGATTATGTTCTTTGTAAAGAAGCCCCGCAGCTCCCGGCTGGCTGGGACACGCGAGGGGTTAACCGAAGTCAGCCCGCCGCTTGTGCTCCCAGACTGCTAAATATGTCATTTATACCGAGGGCTGCTCTCCATCAGGATGTCGTACGAGGTGATTGGCGTAGGGGACGGCAGTGGGGGCTGTGCATCTGCGGAGGGAGGGAGACCCCCCCATGTGCTTGGTCTGATCCCCCGATCCCGCCATCCATACAAGGCCAACATACTTGATACGTATGTAACAGTTCAGGCGTATACGACTTTCTGCGATTCTATAGATGCCACGACTTGAAAGCCCTTTTCCGTAAAAAAAAAAGTTGGCAATTTTAATTTTTTCATAGACGGTAGCCAGGTCTTTCCTGAACCCTCCCGGGTTCGGGACCGGCATGCAGAACACGTGTCTAGCCAATCTCTACACACTAACAAGATCTTTTTTTATTTGAACAAAAAGAACAAGATCAATTTAGGCAGGAGCCAATTACAGGAGAGCTAATGGTGGTCATACACGCTTTGATAAATGATCGATTTATTTTCCAATCGATCTTCTCGGATAGGAATATTCAATCTATATTCGACAACCCATCCGATCGATATGTCACACACAGAGAAGTGGATCTCAATCAATAGTTAGGATACGATCAATACTTACTATTTCAAATTGTCAATCACATCTCTGTTTCCACCATGTAATCTCATAGTGTGATTGATCAAAATACAATCGTATTCCTGACTAAAGTAACTCAGTGCTGCCAATTGTTGGAAAACAATCAATAATAATCTGCCCTGGACAATCTAATCATCTTTCTGAGTGTAGTTAATCTAAATCTAGTCTAATGGTAGCCATGGGAAGATTTCCTTTTTATTCCTATTCCAATGACAACTCAAAATGTGGGATTTTCTTTTACTTTTCCCTCCTATGGGGGGCGCTAGTTCTGGTGCAGCCAGGGACTCCATACACTGTGTGATTCAATTAAAATGATCAAATCCACAAACAATCGACCCCTTTTGATTGATTTAGCCCCCGTTCACACCGAATCCGACTTTGAAATTGCGCGACTTTACTTGAAATTGCACGACTTCAAAGCCGCATGTCAGTGCGACCTCAGGGGCAACTTGGCTGACATCTGTGTGACTTCATGAACAGATGTCAATGCAAGTCGTACCTGAAATCGCCAAAATACAGTGCAGGAACATCTTTTTTCAAATCGGTGCTGCACCACAAAGTCGGCGTCGCACCGACAATAGGGAGCGACTTCTCATGCGATTTGGACCTGTCGCTTGACAAGCCAAACCGATGTGAACGGGGCCTTAGACTCAGTTTCGATTAGATTTGATCAAACTGAGATGATTTGCCAGGGTAAAAATATATCAGTTATATTTCGATGGATCAGATTATGAGACAAGAGGATGGAAACAGAAATGCGATTGATAATTTAAGATTTTAAATTACAATCATATTTTAACTAGCAATCCAATGGGTTGTCAACAATATTCCTATAAAAAGAGATTGTTCGGAAAATAAATTGATCATTTATCAAAGCATATATGGTCATCATAAATCGATTGGAAGAGGAGTTATAACTAATGGCTGTTGGATTGTTTGCAGATTTGATCATCTTGATTGAATTGCACATTGATTGACTGATAAAACTGAAGCATGTGGCCACTATTAAGGCAAACGTTTTATTTCATTTTGGATAGGGTAAGAGAGGTTTATAAATCTTGTCAGTATTTATTTTGCCATCTGTGTCCCATTGAGGAGATTCCCCTTCACTTCCTGTCCCATAGCCAAACCAGGATGTGAGGGGAAATCCCTCCATAGTGAGGGAGTCCCTGGTTGTCTCCAGAACTAGTGTCCCCCATTGGAAGATGTACCAGTAAAAACTCAAAATGTGTGATTTTCTTTTACTTTTCCGTCCTATTTGGAACACTAGTTCTGGTGTAACCAGGGACTCCATCCACTTTGGAGGGATTTTCCCTCAGTTCCTGTTTGGCTATGGGTCAGAAAATGAAGGGGAATCTCACCAATGGGACATAGATGGCAAAAAAGTAGGAGAGGATGAAAGTCTGGCTCCTCCAGAACTACTCAACCTCCCACCTTCTGCCGCAATGATGGCGCTATAAGGTGGAGCTCTGGTGTAAAGAGGGGACTATGTGATTGGAGGCCTATGTGATGAGAAGACTAGGTGATTGTAAAGGGAGGACTTTGACCTATATAGGGATTCTGACATGATGGGGAACCTCTGACCTGGTGGAGGACCTCTGATGTGATAGGAAGACTTATGTGATGGGGGGAACCTCTGACGTCATAGGGTGATCTCTAATGTGATGATGGAACCTCTGATGTGATGGGGGAACTTGTGACATGATGGGGGAATCTCCGACATGATGCAGGGCCTCTGATGTGATGGCGGAACCTCTGACATGATGGGGAGACCACTGATGTGATAAGAAGAGCTCTGATGTGATGGGGAAACCTCTGACATGAGGGGGAGACCACTGATGTGATAAGAAGAGCTCTGATGTGATGGGGGAATCTCTGACATGATGGGGAGACCACTGATGTGATAAGAAGAGCTCTGATGTGATGGCGGAACCTCTGACATGATGGGGAGACCACTGATGTGATAAGAAGAGCTGTGATGTGATGGGGGAACCTCTGACATGAGGGGGAGACCACTGATGTGATAAGAAGAGCTCTGATGTGATGGGGGAATCTCTGACATGACCTGGGGCCTCTGTTCTGCTGAGGGAACCTCTGACATGATGGGGAGACCACTGATGTGATAGGAAGAATGTGGTGGTGGGCCTCTGATGTGGTGGGGGAAACTCTGACATGATGGTGAAACCACTGATGTGATAGGAAGAGCTTTGATGTGGTGGTGGGCCTCTGATATGATGGAGAAACCTCTGACATGATGGGGAGACCACTGATATGATAGGAAGTGCTCTGATGTGGTGGTGGGCCTCTGATGTAATGGGGGAACCTCTGACATGATGGGGAGACCACTAATGGGATAGTAAGAGCTCTGATGTGATAGGCGAACTTCTAAAAGGAAAGTGTCTGATGTGATGGGTGGGCTCTAATCTTCTGTGGTGGTGGTGGGCTTCTGATGTGAAGTTAATTTAACTAAAGTAGTTGTAAACCCTTACATAAACCTAGTGAAGGGGTATACACAGATATTAAACAAATCCTCCTACATAAGTTGTACCTGTTTATCTGGTGTCTTCTCTCCTCTACATCCGTTCAAAGTACAGTCTGTGTCACCTTATCATGGGTGCGACAGACTCACATATGTCCTATATCTCTATTTCGCTATGTGACTTCATGTCACATAGCCCCCCCTGTTTGTGTCTCCCTGTAGTGGAAGGGACAGACCCCATGTCACATAGCTCCCCCTGGGTGGGGTCACCCCTTGGTAGGAGGAAAAGACTCCATATTACTTATCTTGCTGTTTGAGCCACCGTTCTGTAGAGGAGTCTAATGTGTCCCTTCTGCCTAGTGGCTTACTCTATGAGGCCAGCATCAGTAAACATTTGCCAAGCAGATTGTGGGTCATTTTTTTATATGGGGTATTTTTGTACACTGGTGCTGGGAATTATGTGTTGGACGGTCTCCAGCTCAGATCCTGCTTTCACTTGAAAGTTTGCCTTTTATTTTTTATAGCAGTACACAATAAGGGCTGATTTACATCTATGTTTTCTGTGAGCACACACATTACTGTGCACAGCAACCACAATACATGCTTTGACGCGTTGCGGTGGCATTCATTTTGAATAGCATCCCAACACATTAAGGTAATGCACATGCGCTGCAACAGCAATGCCCCATAGTGCATTGTGGCAAAAAAAATTGTGACATATCTGATTTTTTGGGGCATTTTGGTGAATCGGTTTCAATGGACTGTCTGAATCTCTTTAGTCCACCTAAATAAAAAGGTAAGACCCCTACTCTCATGCATTACCTGTACTCCGTTTAGCCATAACATTATGACGCTGACAGGTAAATTGAATTGATTACCTCTTTACAATGACATCCAAAAGTGGGTGGGTTATTTTAGGCAGCAAGTGAACATGTTGTCCCTGAAATTGATGCTTTGAAAGCAGAAAAAATGGGCAAAAATAAGGCTTTGAGCAACTCAAGCTCTTGTGGGAAGTTCCTGGTGTGCAGTAATCAGGACCTACCAAAAGTGGTTCAAGGAAGGAACACTGGGCAAATTAGAGATAGAGTCATGGACGGCCAAGGCTCAATAATGCACAAGGGAAGCAAAGACTGACCTTTGTACGCCAATCCAATATAAGAGCTACTATAGCTCAAATTTCTGAAACAATTAATGCTGGTTCTGATAGAAATGTGTCAGAACACACAGTGGTTGAATGACGCTCATTGTTTGTTGCATATGGGTCTGTGTAGCCGAAGACCGGTCAGGGTGCCTATGTTGACTATTGTTGATATGATATTCACGGCCAAAAGCACCTACAATGGGCACGTGAGCATCAGAACTGGACCACGGAGCAATGGAAGAAGGTGGCCTGGTCTAATGAATTCAAGAATGGTTTGAAGAACACAAAAATTAGTTTAAAGCTTTGACTTAGCCTTCAAGTTCCTAATTTTCTCAAGCCAATCCAGCAACTGTGGGATGTGCTGGAAAAACAAGTCCAATCCATGGAGGCCCCACTTTGCAGCTTACAGGACCTAAAGAATCTGACACTGATGGTTTGGTGCCAAATACCACAGCATACCTTCCGAGGTCTAGTGAAATCCATACCTCGATGGGTCATGTGGAGTGGTGATAAAGTTATGGCTTACGGTGTATAACGAGTGGAACCCACGTGAGCAAAAATAAGGGAACCCCATTGGCAACTTGCTTTTCAGGAACAATTTCTGGGCTTGTTGCATCTGCGAAGGTTCTTGTTGATCCAGATCATGATATAGGTACCTTCTAATTGTTACATCCAATGGCTTGCAAAGGCAGCTTCCTGATTTCTCACCTGCCATGTTTCTTTTATCTCCACCTGTAAGCTAGAAACTCAAGCAAAGCTCAGATCATATCTTCTTTCGCCATTCCATTCTAAAGTTGTCCAAGTCCTAAATTCTCAAGTAGGGTACTTGAAAACCAATGTGCTCATTTAATATATTCAGACAAAGCAAGTAAGTTTGTACCATTGCCTTGTTCCTGTTGTCCCCAAGGTATTCTGTAGAGGTTAACCATATCCCCAAAATTCTTGTAGAGCTACCGACCCACGATCCCCCCATCTTCTGAAGGAATGAGCAAGGAGCAAACTCACCCAGAAGGATTCCAGCCATGTATTTTTTTTCATAGCCATATAAATACAATCTGTCTGTCTCTCCTCGCTCTTCTTTGTTTTCTTCTGCTTTAAATGTTCATCTGCCAGACATTGAAGTTTATAAGGAATTTCTGGAAATAGTGATACTGAAATCTCTGAACATATAAATGGTGTAAGAAGAGGAATTTACGAGATATTTTTGCTTTGTTTTTTACAATGGTGCACTTATTTCCATAGCCCAATCATTAAAACAGATTGGCGTATTTTATTCCTGCTGACAGTTAGATCTGAGACACTGATAAAAGTGCAGTCCCAGGTTTGCAGTAATAGGATTACAATAAGAATTATGGGAAAGCCTGCAGAGGCAGCAACAATGAGACTTGCTACACATACCACCCAATGAGCATAGATGGAAATTTTCCCTACAACCTGCCTAAAAGATTTGAAATAATTATGACATGAATTTAACCCCTAGATAACACGTGCGTCACTTCCAGAGTATTGAAATCAATGTAGCACAAATGAGGTGCTTGTAATAAAAGGGTCAAGCTCATGATAGCATGCAATAAAAATATATATATTTTTTTTTTTAGGATCACTTGTATATGAAGTTGAAAAACCTCTAAGCCCTTGTACACAGGGTCGGAGATTCCGACGGAATGTGTCCTATCGGACCGTTTTGTCGGATATTCCGACTGTGTGTGGTCTGCATCGGACTGTTTCCATCGGAATATACGACGGACCAACTTTTCCAACTTGCCGGTAAGATTTTCCGACAAAATGCTCCGATCGGACATACTCCGATCATGTGTAGCCTACTCCGACCGACAAAGTGCCACGCATGCTCAGATCAAATTCCTAGACCAAAGCTATTGGCTACTAGCCTGAACGTAGTCCCGTCGTAATGAAATAACGTCATCACGTTATGTACAATCGGATTTTCCGACAACTTTGTCCGACCGTGTGTATGCAACATCACTTCCGGACCTCTTCCGGAATTAATCTGTCGGAATTACTCAGACAGATTTGGTTGTCGGAATCTCCGACCGTGTGTACGAGGGCTAAGGGTAGACCAGCATTAACAATTTTAGAAAAAGTAAGAATACGTTGATGTAGATTAAGGCATGTTGCCTATATAAACTATATATATATATATATATATATATATATATATATATATATATATATATATATATATATATATATATATATATAATTATTTTATTATTATTTATATTATTGTCATAAATATTATAATATATATTTTTTAAATGATTTTGTATATATATATACATATATATATATATACATATATACATATACATATACATATATATATATATATATATATATATATATATATATATATATATATATATATATATATATATATATATACATACACACACAGGGCCTTGAAAGAGCAATTATACCCCTTCCAATTTTGTACATTTTGTCATGTTACAACCAACAATGTAAATGTATTTTATTGGGGTTTTATGTGATAGACCAACACGTAATTGGCATAAGTGCCACATAATTGTGAATTGAAAGCAAAATGGTTTTCATTTTTTTTTTTTTTTTTTTTACAAATAAATATCTAAAAAGTGTGGTATGCATTTGTATTAAGCACCCTTTACTCTGATACCCCTAACTAAAATCTATTGCCTTCAGAAGTCACCTAATTAGTAAACAGTCCACCTGTGTGTAGTTTTACCTCAGTATAAATACAGCTGTTCTGTGAAGCCCTGATAGGTTTGTTAGAGAACATTAGTGAACAAACAGCATCATGAAGGCCAAGAAACATACAAGACAGGTCAAGGATAAAGTTGTAGAGAAGTTGAAAGCAGGGTTAGGTTATAAAAAAAAAATCCCAATCTTTGAACATCTCACAGAGCACTGTTCAATCCATTATCCAAAAATGGAAAGAGTAGGGCACAATTACAAACCTACCAAGACATGGCCGTCCACCTAAACTGACAGGCCAGGCAAAGAGAACATTAATTAGAGGAGCAGCCAATATGTCCATGGTAATTCTGGAGGAGCTGTAGAGATCCACAGCTCAGGTGGGAGAATCTGTCCACAGGACAATTATTAGTCGTGGTCGGATGAGACCAAAATTAAACTTTTTGGCCTAAAAGCAAAATGCTATGTGTGGCGGAAAACTAACACTGCGCATCACCCTGAACACACCATCCCCACCGTGAAACATGGTGGTGGCAGCATCATGTTGTGGGGATGCTTTTCCTCAGCTAGGCAGAGACAGGGAAGCTGGTCAGAGTTGATGGAAAGATTGATGGAGCCAAATGCTGGGCAATCTTAGAAGAAAACCTGTTAGAGTCTGCAAAAGACTTGGGGCGGAGGTTCACCTTCCAGCAGGACAATGACCTTAAACACGCAGCCAGAGCTACAATAGAATGGTTTAGATCAAAGCATATTTATGTGTAAGCCCACGTACACACGGTCGGAGATTTTGGCAACCAAATCCGATGGATTGTGTCTGAAACTGTTGCATACACACGGTCAGACTAAGTTGTCGAAAAATCCGATCTTTCAGAACGTGATGACGTAATTTCGTTACGATGGGACTACATTCAGGCTAGTAGCCAAAAGCTTTGATGTAGGAATTTGATCTGAGCATGCGTGGCACTTGGTCCGATCAAAATTCTCTACAAATGATTGGATTACGTCCGACCGACCCAGTTGGTCGGGAAATATTTCCAACATGTTGGAAAATTGGGTCCGACGGAGATTCGGATGGAATCAGTCCGATGCATACGACACACACAGTCGGATTATCTGACGACACGGTCCGATAAGATGCATTCCGACAGATTCTCAGACCGTGTGTACGTGGCATTAGAATGGCCCAGTCAAAGTCCAGACCTAAATCCAATTGAGAATCTGTGTCAAGACTTGAAAATTGCTGTTCACAGATGCTCTCCATCCAATCTGACAGAGCTTGAACTATTTTGCAAAGAAGAATGGGCACAAATGTCACTCTCGAGATGTGCAAAGCTGGTAGAGACATCCCCAAAAAGACTTGCAGCTGTAATTACAGCAAAAGGCGGTTCTACAAAGTATTGTCTCAGGGGGGGCTGAATACAAATGCACCACACACTTTTAAGATATTTATTTGTAAAAAAAAAAAGTGAAAACCATTTATCATTTTCCTTCCACTTCACAATTATGTGCCACTTTGTGTTGGTCTATCACATAAAATCCCAATAAAATACATTTACGTTTTTGATTGTAACATGACAAACTGGAAAATGTGAAGGGGTATGAATACTTTTTCAAGGCACTGTATATATATATATATATATATATATATATATATATATATATACACACACTAGTATTATAATATATATATTTATATTCTTTTTGTATTCTTTTTTAAGGGTCCTTAAGGGTATACAGTATAGTTTTGCCATGGGATTTTGGTATATTGAGCATTATAATTGTATATACTTGGGTGTACTTTTTTATTCATATAAACAGTGAGATGTAGATAATTATTCAACAACAATTATTCAACAACAGACTACTAAAACTGAAAATTTGGGGGCCCAAAAAATGATCCTGGGACAGACATAAAAAAAGAACGATGTCAGAAAATGATTTATAAAATGGAAAAAAAATTTCATGGAGTAAACCTGATTAAAAAGCTCAAACATAATACAATGTTTTGCTCCTTCACACCTGTGCCTAGCATTATGAATCAATGTGTATGCAGTACTGTATATGAATACTGCGCAGTGTAAGGCGTTACTGGCATGAAGGGTCCTGATGGTTACCAGGTTCTCCTTCAGACTTTCCCTATTATCTTCATATGGGCACAAACTGGAAATCAGGACAACATGTACATTTGTCAAGAGGATATCCATCTTGCCTGTGTCCATAACAGTGAAAGTAGGGAATGGTGGGGAGAGGGAACCGCTATGAGAAAGCTTCTAATGATGACTCCAATAGAAATACATTATAACTTTCACTTTGTTTGTTTTTGCTACCCTTTATGAAATAACTACCCATTTGTCTTATTATCACTGTACAAACATAAATGCCCTATTGCTATTTAAGTTGGTTTGATTTTTTCCTAAAGTTATTGGATTTACAGTGTTTTTTTCAGTGTAGTCAGTATAACTTGTAGCTCATTTGTCTCATTTTTTTTCCATTTTTTGTATTACAAAGCATGTATTTAAACTGCCTGTGTCTGCACACACAAGCTATATATTATGCAGTTTAAAAGAAGTCCCCAAGCTTTCCTCAGCTGGTAATGTGGCCTTGGGTCCTTAAATCCCAACTCTGAGCAAAATAAAAAGCTTTTCCATGCAGTATGAGTTAACTGCTGGGTTTTGTCTAGGGGATTGGAGAATAGATATATTGTATACTTACCTAGCCCTCCGATCCTCCCTGCATAAGAAACCCCCCCCCCCCCGGTCTAGCGGCCTTGTGTGGTGGACTGGTCCTGATGTCATCACGCCCATAGACCTGCTCTGGACATCAGGACACCAGGAACAGTCCACCAATGGATCATGGGGGAGCGCCGTTTGTAGGTGGGCCAGAGGATCGGGTGAGAATAAGCTTTCTCCAATACCCTAGACAAAAAACGAGCCATAGAGTGGGGTTGGCCATACTCCAATACAATTATATTAGAATATGTAAATTTTTTTGATTTTCTAATGGTAAGTGGGATCAAATCAGTAATCATTTTTGACAACAGTGACAAAAAAATTCCCAGGAGGAGTGAAAATGTTGCACAATTCTTACCCGAATAAACAATATTCTAACTAAATGTGACTTTTGTTAGGGGAATGCACATGTGCTAGGAAAATAAATAAAATTAAACCTGTATAATATTTATGGGATTCCCTTTAAGCGGCAGATGAGGATAACATTTTAAGGACTTTCAAACAAAATTTGTTGAGTGTATGGCAAGTTAAATGCTCTGACAAAAGATTTTACAGAATTTTGAACAAAAGTTCAATGAACTTCTACTGGCATATCGCCATCTTTAGCCCTTGTACACACGGTCGGAGAATCCGTCGGAATGTGTCCTGTCGGACCGTTTTGTCGGATAATCCGACTGTGTGTGGTATGCATCGGACTGATTCTGTCAGAATATCCGTCTAACCCAATTTTCCAACTTGTTGGAAATATTTTCCGACAAACTGGTCCGATCGGACATACTCCAATCATGTGTAGAGAATTCCGATCGGACAAAGTGCCACGCATGCTCAGATCAAATTCCTACACCAAAGCTATTGGCTACTAGCCTGAACGTAGTCCCGTCGTAACGAAATAACGTCATCACGTTCTGAATGATCGGATTTTCCGACAACTTGGTCCGACCGTGTGTATGCAACAGTTTCGGACACAATCCGTCGGACAAAATCCGTCGGACAAAATCCAACGGATTTGGTTGGCAGAATGTCCGACCGTGTGTACAAGGGCTCAGAATGGAGGACTCCTTGTGCCTACATGTATCCAAAAATGACCTCCGATAGTGAGCAGAGCTGGCATTGATACACTCAGCTTAGCCCCTCCCATTTACATTTTCCTACTGGTTAATAAATACAATGGGTCAATAGGGAAGTATTGGGGTGAAGGCAACAGGCCAGCAAAAAAAACAATTCTCCATGATCTCAGGTATTTATTGCCAGATGCATCCTGAAGATAGAGCAAATCTTTAAAAATGGTTAATAGACGTCCTGGGTACAGGTGTCCCCATTCGAAGATTTACCCTTTCCTTGTTCTAGGGATAACTCTAAAAAATTGGATTTCCCTTTCTTTATCTCTGACAATGGTCACCACTAGATATTGTTGGATGAATCTCCCCAATGGGGACTCCAAGAAAAACGCGAGAGAGGGCTTACCCTTCTGCTCTCTATCCAAAACTAAAAAGCATGTTTTACCTGGAGATACAGGAAATATTTTACTTTTTAGGCCGCGTACACACGCGCGGACTGTTCGCTCAACTTTGTCCGTCAAACAGTTTCAGCAAACAGTCCGCTCAAAATTAGCATGGACGGACTTGCCCACACACGACGAACGAACAGTTTGCTGAAACCGTGCGCGATGACGTGAACGGCACGTACGACGGGACGGAAAATACAACGTCCTATACACTGCATTACAACTTTCGGCATGTAAATCCTTTCTGAGCATGCGCGGAACTTAGTTTGACGAACAAGCTTACACACGAGGGGACTGTTCGCTGAAACCAAGTTTCAGCGGACAGTTTTTCGGAAATTCCGAAAAACCTTGTTCAGCAAACTGTTCGCTGAAACTGTCCGCTGAAAGCCCACACACGAGCGGACTGTCCGCCGAAACACTGTTCAGCGGACAAAGTTGGGCGAACAGTCCCCGCGTGTGTACGCGGCCTTAATCTTTTTATCCTTGTACAATTCAGGGTTTATTGGAAATGAATTGTTATAAAAAACACCCCAAATGTATCAGGTGGTTATCTTCAAATAACATGATCACTAGCTGTATGTGTTCATCACATACACACTTGCATACTTGTTTATGAGCAGCCTTCAGCACATGACAGCACGCATGAGCAGGTACATGTGCAAGCCTGCTGACACCTTTATCTTTCAAAATTACTATACCTGTAGCTTAAAATAAAACATTGATGTAACCCTGTAGTCTGTTCCTCCAGGGGTGAAAGCTCATCCTACTATTCTGGTACAGGGTACCTAGATTCCTTCATATACGCAATCAATTTATAGTTGCCAATTGACGCCAAAATAGTTCATCCTCAAAATTACATAAAATTGCTTCTCCGCTGTCTCAAACCACATGAAGGTTACAACAATACCAGTTCTTTCCACAGCAGATGAGCTCTATATGCACGGTTTCATCACATTTCTGTTATAAGGACATAATAGTTCAGGATTTAAGCGGCTCTAGTTCGGTTGTTTCTAAATACGGCAAATGTGCAGAAGTTATGACTGATTTATTGCTGTTGGAAAGTCTTCTGTGACGTAAACTGAAATTTCTCAGCTTCTTCATGTAGTAACTACCCACCAGTCTCACAATCACAAGTGCTAAATTGCTGATTTTAATGTAATGTATTTAAAAGGGTCACTCCTAACTCTTCCTTAGCCCCGTCTGCTAGAAGAGGCATGGTAAAAAGAAAACAGCAAAAGAACATAGGACTACAGAAGACCAAGCCAATGCATGACACATGAAAGGACATAGGGCTAAAGTAGACCAAGACACACAAGACAAGTGAAGGAACGTAGGACTAAGGTACACCAAGACAATACAAGACATGTGGAAGAACAGAGGACTAAAGTAGACCAAGACAATACAAGACACGTGAAAGAACATAGGACTAAAGTACACCAAGACAATAAAAGACATGTGGAAGAACATAGGACTAAAGTACCACAAGACAATACAAGACACGTGAAAGAAAATAGGACTAAAGTACATCAAGACAATACAAAACACATGGAAACGCATAGGACTAATGTACACCAAGACAATATAACACATGTGGAAGAATACAGGACTAAAGTATGCCAAGACAATACCAGAGGCTTTGAATGTCATAGGGCTAAAGTATGCCAAGGCAATGCAAGACCTGCAGAAGCACACAAGACTAAAAGTATGGAAAAACAATACAAAACACTTAGAAGGACACAGAACTAAAGTATAACTAAAGACAATATAAGACACATACAAGAATATAGAACTAAAGCAGGCCAAGACAATACAAGACAAGAGGGAGAACATAGGACTAAAGTAGATCAAGACAATACAAGACACTTAAAAGGACATAGCACTAAAGTAGACCAAGACAATACAAGACCCTTCGAAGGACATAGGACTAAAGTAGGCCAAGACAATGCAAGACATGAAGAAGAACATAGGACTAAAATAGGCCAAGGCAATACAAGAATGTGGAAGGACATAGGACTAAAATAGGCCAAGACAATACAGGACATGTGGAAGGACATAGGACTAAAGTAGGCCAAGACATTACAATAAACATGGAAGAACATAGTGCTATAGTACATCAAAACCATACAGGACACCTGGAAAGATGTCAATACCAACAAAAAGTCTGAAAAAGTCTGTAAAGTTAAGACTGGCTCCAACATCATTTCAGTTCAGGAATCTCCCTATTGGTCAGTAAAATACCCATTACATTAAAGGACGAATAAGTAGGCAGGAAATGAGGGGACGGACCAGGCTTATCTTTTACTGGAAAAGTTGACATTTGCATGTCAAGCTAAAAGTAGACCCCAGGAGAAGACTTATACTAATTGGAATAAATCCCAGTTAGCTCAGGAGCTCAGAATTTCCAAGAAAAAGCCAACCAGGAAATGTCTAGGCTTGCCTACTAGACCTACAATATTTAATAACTCCCATTAGGAGCAGGAACTACAATGTACATGTGTTGATTTTGTACATTAAGCCAAATATAAGACTTTCTTCAGTTCCAATTATATGCGTAAAGCAATTCAGTTACTGAAATAAAAAAAACAACATGTTCATAGAATCTTCACTCTTTTGAAGAGCAAAGTCGCCCAAAAATCTTCACATCTGACTTTTCTGAGTGTGTTGGATGCATGTGTACTCCTTGCATGCTCTGTAGTTCCTCCAGCCAGACCCATTTTCACGACTGGCAGGTGGAAGGAACCACAGAGCACAGAGGGGGGCAAAGGCATGTGGCCACCCAGAAGCGTCATATGTGAAGATTCTTTGGGTGACTTTACTCTGCAACAAGGCAAAGAATCCACTAAAGGGATTTTCTTTTACAGGGGCTTTTGGTTTTTCATTTTTACTTTAGTAACAGAGTTACTTTAAAGCTGATTTTTGAAGGCAGGCACCAAGCAAAAACACTTCAGTTATGTATTTATTTTTAAGAAAGCTTAACTCCAGTCAAAACCATTTTAGTTTTATATAGTGGAACATCTGTCACTTTCCCCATCAGTGAGATCGCCCTGCAGTTTCTGTATCCAACAGGTAAGAGTAATTCCCACCTTTGACAGTTGTCATTGGAACTTGTGTCCCCATTGGAAGACTTTCCCTTTACTCCTGTTGTGGTGACAATTGTAACATTTAGAAACTTCCCTCACAACAAAAAAATCAATGTCTGTGTTCCTAGAGGGGCAATGGCACCAATAAAAACCTAACAGGCATCAAAACTAGAAGAAAAGCTGTGACAGTGACAGTTAATGGAGCCTAAGGGCCATGTCACTCTAAGGCCCCCTTCACCGCTTTCAGCATGTTTAACGTATGATTTTTTTCTTGCATTGAGTTGTGTTAAACAAGCCCATTCCTTTTAGATGGTCTTTCAACACCCAAAGGACAATCAATTGCTCCATCCACGCTAAACAGGATGGATAGAGGAATCTCTACCAACTATTGTATTCAGGCTACCAAGGCAGCCTAAATACTGAACAGTGACTGAATCTGAGAGGATGGAGTCAATGTTCAGCTCTGTGAATTTTTTAACTGACTTTTGTTGAGCTGAGTGCTGCTTGCAGGGCCACGTGAGGCTCGCATTTTGGCCATTTCAGTAAGAATCAGATAACATTTACACTAGCTTTAAGCGTCTATCAATATGGTCTTATCATGTCTAGCTATTCAAGAAGCCCACCCTACAATACTTTACAAAATTTATAGTGCACATTGCTGACATCAGTGCCTTTAATATAGACTGACCAATTCTCAACAAAGTCTACAAAATATCAGGTGTCTGCTTCAGTGAGCACTTCACAATAATATTAATATGAAGATATAGAAGCATCAGAATAATGACACCTGCAATACCTGCAGACAGACCAATGTAGCTGCAAGGAAGGGTCTGACAAAATGCCATCAAATGATACAACATTTAAAGTTGTCAATTGCCCGACTGTTAGCCCTTGTACACACAGTCGGACATTCCGATGAAAAATGTCCCATCGGACCGTGTTGTCAGATAATCTGACAGTGTGTGGGCTCCATCAGACTGTTTCCGTCGCAATATCCGACGGACCAAGTTTGAGAGCTTGGCTATAAAACTTTCTGACAACATGATCCGATCGAACTTTGTCCGATCATGTGTAGAGAATTCCGATCGGACAAAGTGCCACACATGCTCAGATCAAATTCCTAGACCAAAGCTATTGGCTACTAGCCTGAACGTAGTCCCGTCGTAACGAAATAACGTCATCACGCTCTGAACGATCGGATTTTCCGACAACTCTGTCCGACCATGTGTATGCAACACAAGTTTCGGACAAAATCCGTCAGACAAAATCCGACGGATTTTGTTGTCGGAATGTCCGACCGTGTGTACAAGGGCTTACAGCTGGTTCCCGATATGCCCAATCCAAAGAATTGCCATTAGTCCTCATATGTACTAAATTTGCAGGTGGTGAAGTCTTTTCATCTTTTTATGTTGAGTGATACAGCTGCCAAATGAGATTCAAAATGTACCGATACCCAAATATGTGTTTCATTTTGGATAGAGAAGGGAATGGTTAAAATCTCTTATTTTTCTCACTTTTTGCATCCCATATTACTGAGATTTTCCTTCACTACCTTTCTCAAAGATGAAACAAGAAGTGGGTGGAAATGTCTACAACCTGTCAAGAGGTTCTAACTCTTCCCCACTCTAAAACAAAAAGGTGGACTTTGGAAAAAGTGGACTCTCCACGAGTAGTGACGTTTTTTAATTTGTTTTAGATAAGTAGCAAAGGGTTAAAACATGTGTCAGCTAGTGTCCCATTGGAGGGGTTTCTCTTTACTTCTCCTGAAATATCACAGGAAAGGGTGTGCCCATTGTAAGGTTTCCCTTGCTACCTATTTTATTTTATTGTATGGATGTTATAATGTTTTGTGTTTAAGGCATTGTTTTCTGTGTGGGAGTGGCATCAGAATTTTGATGCATGCTTTTACAATAAAGGCTTTCTATCCATCATATTGTGCCTCAGGGACAATGGTCACTGTGCCTCAGGGACAAATGGTGTGGGTGAATTCCCAAAGCAGGGACACAGACCATTATAAAAACCTTACAGAGGGTCTACCTCTTCCCTCTTCTATCCAAAACTAAAAAAAATCTAAAAAAAAAGTCAGTTATGGCTTTAAATGTACTTTAAAGATGAATTCTAGATCTAGTTATATTTAGATAGATACATTGATTCAGTTTGGACTCTATAAGACCTAGCTGGACCAATGTAACTGTGTTGGACCTAATCAACTCAATTGGACTAAGCTGGATCAATGTAACTATGTTGGACCTGTTGGACTCTATTGGAACAAGCTGGACCAAGGTAACTATGTTGGACCTGTTGGACATTATTTGACAAAGCTTGACCCATGTAACTATGTTGGACCTGTTGGACTTTATTAAATCAAGCTGGAACAATGTAAATATGTTGGACTATGTTCTACCAAGAGGTACCAATGTAACTATGTTGGACCTGTTGTACTATATTGGACCAAAACTGGACCAATGTAACTATGTTGAACCTTTTGGACTATATTGGACCAAGCTAGGCTATTGTAACTATATTGGACCTGTTGAACTCTATTGGACGAAGCTGGACCAATGTAACTATGCTAAACCTGATGGACTATGTTCAACCAAGATGGACCAATGTAACTATGTTGGACTATATTGGACCAATCTGGACCTATGTAACAATTTTGGACCTGTTGCCCTTTATTGGACCATGCTTGACCAATGTAACAATGTTAAATCTGTTGGATTCTATTGGATCAAGCTGGGCCAATGTACCTATATTGGACCTGTTGGCCTCCGTTGGACCAAGCTGGACCAATGTACCTATGTTGGACTATATGGGACCAAGCTGGATCAATGTAACTATGTTGGACCTGTTGGCCTCTATTGGACCAAGCTCGACCAATGTAACTTTATTAGATCTGTTGGACTCAATTGGACCAAGCTGGACCAATGTATGTATGTTGGACCTGTTGGATTCTATTGGGCCAAGCTGGACCAAAGTTACTATGTTGAACCTGTTAGATTATATTGGACCAAGCTGGACCAATGTAACTATGTTGGACCTGTTGGACCGAGCTGGACCAATGTAATAGTAAAAATATCCATACCTGGAAATCTTTTGTAAATAATCATTACTATTAGTCATCAATATTGCTCATGGGCTCATTTCACATTTCCTTGTTTTATAATATCATATGTAAAAAAATGTGGAGAAAGGTTTAACTAAGGACTGCTGTCTTCTCTCTCCAACATTGGCAGACCAATCGCACAGTAGTCAATCCATCTGTGGCCAAATGTGAACAAATCTGCTGCTCCTCACTAACAGCTGCTTTATTTATAGCCACGTATTCTGTCAACAAAAGGTTCATAGCGTGGTCGTAGAATTACCCAGTGCTGCCAATTCATGTTTTAGAAGCACGGAACACTGGGAGGCCACCTGCCATGTGTTGGCTGCATGCGAGCGTCTATTCCATACACACAATAATGACAACCTTGAGTAGGCTCAGATTATAGCGGCCATCAGATGAGGAAGATTTCTTAGTGTGATAAGCCAGCCATAGATGTCTGCCAGTGCTCACCAGATCCGAGAAAGATCTTTTTTACGGATGTCCTTTCAAATTAAAGCTCTATCAATTAACAGAGGCAAACGCTTCTTTTGAAAAACCAAACATTCTCAAAATACACAAGACGGGGACAATAATACTGCTATGCTTCAAACATCCAACAAAAAACGATGCCGCAAATTGGTCGCTACTTCTGCCTGCTATACATCGCTCCAATTTTGGCCAATTCTTGTTGAATAGAAATTCGATCCATGGGTGGCCCTATTGGACCTATTTAGAAACTTCGACTGAAAAAAAAAAGGAAGGAGCCGGATATCACCGGGTTTGACACAAGTCAATTTAGAAATCCACTGAGCATTATCGGCCGAACAGTGACAGCATCCTATCAGATGCAGAAGTCATGAGCAGGGGAGATTCCTTTGTCCACACTGTTTATCATGGTGAGTGCAATCTATGTATGTGTGGTCATCATTAGAGTGCATCAGATCAGTTGAAGGCAGATTGTCATCACATCTAATCAGATAAGGGCTCCTAGTTATTACATCAAGCCGGCCATAGACGGATCGAAATTCCTGCTGAACCGATACACCAATTGGCAAACTGGCCATACTGAAGTCGACCTATCGATCAACTTCAGGACAACCAGCATGTCATTTTTTTTTACATGATCACTGCCACCAGCTATGGTCTCCATCAGTGGTTATTATATATGTATTAGAGTGTCAGCTCCTCAGATCAGTTAAGGGCTCCTACTTATTGTATTAGAGTCTTGGCTCCTCTGATTAGAAAAGGGAACCCAGTTATTGTATAACTGACAGAAATTTGTCTATTTCATCAGAGACCAGCTGACTTTTGATCAGTGTGTGTGTCCATTCACACTGGGCAGAAGTCAATCATTTGAATGAGTTCTGTCGCAGGGACATCTTGGAAATATTTCCTCAACCAGTGACTGCAGCCAATCAGCCTCTTGCATATGGGTACCCATCAGAATCCCCCTTACATCAGGATCCCATTTAGAGCACCCCCTTACATCAGCATCCCCATCAGAGCACCCCCTTACATGGGAATTCCCATCAGAATCCCCCTTACATCAGAGTCCCCATCAGAGCCCCCCTAGATCAGGGTTCCCATCAGAACCCCCCCTTAAATCAGGGTTCCTATCAGAGCCCCCCTACATAAGCATCCCTATAAAAGCCCCCATTACACCAGAGTCCCCATCAGAGCACCTCTTACGTCAGGGTTGTCCTCAGAGCCCCTCTTACATCAGGATCCCCATCAGACCGCTCCTTCAGGGTTCCCCTCAGAGACCCCCTTACATCAGAATCCCCATCAGAGCCCCCTTTACATCAAGGCTCTCATCAGAGCCCCCTTACATCAGAGTCCCCATCAGAGCTCCTCTTATATTGGGGTGTCCCTCAGAGCCCCCCTTACATCAAGATCTCCATCAGAGCCCTCTTTACATTAAGTTTCCCCTCATAGCCCCCTTTACATCGGGATGCCCATCAGAGCCCCCCTTACATCCGGATCCCTATCAGACCGCCCCCCTTCAGGGTTCCCCTCAGAGCCCCCCTTACACCAGGATCTCCATCAGAGCCCCCTTTAAATTAAGTTTCCCCTTATAGCCCCCCCTTATATCAGGATTCCTATCAGAGCCCCCATAACATCAGGGTTCCCATCAGAGCCCCCCTTGCGTCAAAGTCCCCCCATTACATGGGGAAGAGAATTGAAGCAGAGGCCATTGGCAGGTTCTGCTGACCTTAATCCTCAATCAATCTGTGAACTTTATGTCGCTGACCCTAGCTGTGGGCGGATAAAATCATGTAGCAGGCCTGATGTGGCCCATGGGCCAAAGTTTGGACACCCCTGTTCTATGGTTTCAGTTGGTGTTTTCTTAAAAAAAAAAAAAACAATAGGACATACATGCATTTCCTACGCTAGATAATACATCACAACATGCTGCAGTGCAATGCTAGGCCAACGCCTGTCAAATGTTCTCTGAAGAGTAATCCCAACGTGGATCATTCTTCAGTGACCAAAGTGAGAGAAGTGAGAACAAACCCTTAGTGGACTGAAAACATTATTCTGGGCTATCTATGGCTCCAGTATGTTAAGCTGACCACACACCAGTAGATTTTTGAATGAACGCTAGAACAAACATCCTCAGTACTTTCGACGACTTGACGAATGTCATTGAAACTGTGCTTTTAGCATTTGATTTTGGAGAACATGGACCTCTAGCGTTCCCTGCATTCATCAATTATCAGTTGTATGTAGATTATTATTTTTATACCGTATTTCGTCGCTGGATCAGACAGACCAAAAAGCCCCTTGTCACTCTATAGACCAATAAGAAACAAGCAAGAATATTTACACTGTCAACCATTCTGACTATAGATCCACAAACTCTTCAGGATGGAATATTAAAGACCATCTCCGGGAAAACTAACAGTCCTCCTGAGCCCACGTTGCAAGGGTTAAATGCTTGTTTTTTTTTTTGTCCAGAGGACAGGAAATGCCCTTTTACCTACCTGGCCCCCCCTCTCCCCGGAGATGGCACACCCTGCTCTCCGACAGTGGATTGTTCCTTGGCATCCTCAAGCCCGGTGCAGAGCTGTGGTCCCTGCATTGGTCTTGATGATGTAAGAAGACCTTTAGACCACCAGAATATGGAGGAGAAGAGACTGCAGGGACAACTATAGATCCTGGTCCCCCTAGAGCTGAAAGAGCCATTAATCTTGTAGTGTGGCTACAGGACTTTTTACTTTTCCTAAGTTCAGCTTTAAGCGTAAGCTCTTTGGACAATGCATAGACATAAAACTATATGTGTCAGTGTCCTCAGACCAGACATACATAAAGCAGCAGTTCAGAGAGTCATAGCAGAGTATTAATAAAGTGCTGGCTCTTCAGAGTGGAGATATATAGAATACTGTACTAATAAAGCGTTAGCTCTTTGGGCTGGACTGATAAAGAGCAAGTATATCATGAAATCCTTTTTTTATTTTTTTTATTTTTTAGAATAGATACACATAGATAAGGTATTTATGAAATATAAGGTCTATGGGCTAGAGGAAAATCCAAATATATACTAACAAATTGTCACAAGTTCATACCAGGGGATACAGACCGGTGTAGCTCGTCGGCTCTTCATACCGGGGAATATGGACCAGTGTAGTAATAGAGTGTCAGCTCTTCATAACGGGGAATTTGGACCAGTATAGTAATAGAGTGTCAGCTGTTCATACCGGGGAATATGGACCAGTGTAGTAATAGAGTGTCAGCTCTTCATAACGGGGAATATGGACCAGTATAGTAATAGAGTGTCAGCTGTTCATACCGGGGAATATGGACCAGTGTAGTAATAGAGTATCAGCTCTTCATACCGGGGAATATGGACCAGTGCAGTAATAGAGTGTCAGCTCTTCATACTAGGGAATATGGACCAGTGTGAAAACAGTGTCGGGGAAAAAAGAACAGTGTAGTTACAAAATGTCAGCTCTTACCAGAGGATATAGAACAGTCTAGTAATAATGAGTGTCAGCTCTTCATACCGGGGGGTATATAGAGCAGTCTAGGAATAGAGTGCCAGCTCTTTATACTGTGGGGGGGGGGGGGGGGTGTAGAGCAGTGTAGTAATAGAGTGTCAGCTCTTCGTACCAGGGAGTATGGAGCCGTGTAGTAAGAGAGTGTCAGCTCTATATACTGGGGTATATAGAGCAGTCTAATATTAGTGTCAGCTCTTCATACCAGGGAGTATGGAGCCGTGCAGTAACAGAGTATCAGCTCTTCATACTGAGGTATATAAAACAGAACAGTAATAGAGTGTCAACTCTTCATACCAGGAAATATAAAGCAACGTGGTAAAAAAAGTATCATCTTTTCATACCAAGGGATAGAGACTAGCATAATAATAGAGTGTGAGCTCTTCATACTAAGGGGATAAAGAACAGTGTAGTAATGGAATCTCAGCTCTTAATACCAGGGAGAGAGGCAAGTGTTTTAACAGAGTGTCAGCTCTTTATAACACACTGGGGTATATAGACTATTATAGTATCAAAGTGTCAAACATTCCAGGGAATATAAAGCGGTATTGTAACAAAGTGTCAGCTCTTCACACCAGGGATTATAAGCCAGTATCAGCTTTCTATAGCATACTGCTGCGATATGGACGAGTACCACAGCAGTACCGAAAGGTCAGACACTCCAGGGGATAGAGTGTCAGCTCTTCACACAAGGGAATAGATCATTATAATACCAAAGCAGGTGCTCTCAATACCAGGGTAAATAGACTAATGTAGTACCAGAATTTCAGCACTTTAGACTACTCAGATAATGATTCATGTATAAAGTGTCAGATTTTTGGTCTTTTAATAACAGACAAGTATACTATTAAACTCTTTGGTCAAAGAAAAAAATATACTATACTCACTACTCTATACTTTTACTAAAAATAAACTACTTAAGTGTGACTTTAGATTACATAGATACTAATCACTATAAAAACAAAAGCTCAGCTGTCAGAACTAACAGACAAGTAAAGTATCAGCTCTTTGGTCAAGTGTTAAAACTGCTAAAGTAATGAAATGTCAGCTCTTTGGGCTAGACAGGCATGGATACATAAATAGTCGGTTCTTCAGCCCATGCAGAAATTGACCGGTGACCTTTTTAAAGTGTCAGCTCCTTGGGCCAGTCATAGAACACCCCCTCCTCTGAGCGCAGCTCACCTTGCTCTTGACCTCGGCGCTGAGTCCATAGGCTGGGCCCCTGTTGAAGTGAGCTGACATGGCTGACAGTTCAATCTCTTCACCTCTCTCCGTCAGAAGATGCTCTCAAAACTTTTCCTGCAAGTTTTTAAATGTCTGATATTTTGGGTGATGTGTGTCTGCAAGGAGCGCCGAGGATTGGTCCAAGACCCGGCCAATGGTGGAGAAGCATTCCCTGTGATGTCAACATGTTGGTATTAAAAAAAAAATGAAATATATATATATTTATATAGTCAGAGATATCAGGAGTGTGTCAGACTTTCCAACTTTGGATTTTTTTGGAGTGATGATGGCAGAGGGAGGAGGAGAATGAGGAGGAGGAGGAGGAGGAGGGGAGAAACGAGGAGAATAGTCAGGAGATCAAGAATGATAGAGGCTGAAAAATTAATCTGAGCAAGAGTGGGCCACAAAGGGTTAATATTAGGGAGGGGACTCAGATAGTGCGTGAAATACGGAGCAGCAAAGCCAACAATCAGGAAATGAAAGAGTAACAATCATTA
This sequence comes from Lithobates pipiens, assembly GCF_037356315.1. Classification (NCBI taxonomy): domain Eukaryota; kingdom Metazoa; phylum Chordata; class Amphibia; order Anura; family Ranidae; genus Lithobates; species Lithobates pipiens. The sequence continues at coordinate 583,983,523 of NW_027507903.1, forward strand.
GATGACACAAGAAGCATAGGAATCCAGGATAGGGCAGAGCTGGATATATAGAGGAAAGGGGGTAGAGTACAGACGGGCAATAAAATATGATATAGGCTCAAAGTAAACCAGTCAGACGATAGAGTGTAAGCTTCTTGAAGCATTTAAATTCATATCTACAAACAGATACAAGAGATCAATTATCACTTTTCATCCTCTGCCCTCTGTGTGTATATAGGCCTGGACTTATAAGGAGAGTATATGTCTGGAATTCCCTCCGTGTCTATATTATATACATCGTGATTTATTTAACTTCACTGGAGTGGGAGAGATCTTTGAAGAAATTTGAAATGCTTAATAGCTTATTATAGTAACTCAGCTTCAAAATTCCATTTTAGTGCAATGTACCAAGTCTTCAGTGTTCTAATATCTTATTACAGTGACCCAGCTCCTGAGTGTCTTATCACCCCAATAATATCTTATTACAGTAACCCAGCTCCTGAGTGTCTTATCACCCCAATAATATCTTATTACAGTCACCCAGCTCCTGAGTGTCTTATTACCCCTGTAATATCTTATTACAGTAACCCAGCTCCTGAGTGTCTTATCACCCCAATAATATCTTATTACAGTCACCCAGCTCCTGAGTGTCTTATTACCCCTGTAATATCTTATTACAGTAACCCAGCTCCTGAGTGTCTTATCACCCCAATAATATCTTATGACAGTACCCCAGCTCCTGAGTGTCTTATTACCCCTGTAATATCTTATTACAGTAACCCAGCTCCTGAGAGTCTTATTACCCCTGTAATATCTTATTACAGTAACCCAGCTCCTGAGTGTCTTATTACCCCAAAATTATCTTATTACAGTAAACCAGCTCCTGGGTGTCTTATTACCCCTGTAATATCTTATTACAGTAAACCAGCTCCTGAGTGTCTTATTACCCCAAAAATATCTTATTACAATAAACCAGCTCCTGAGTGTCTTTTTACCCCTGTAATATCTTATTACAGTAACCCAGCTCCCAAGTGTCTTATTACCCCTATAGTATCTTATTACAGTAAACCAGTTCCTGAGTGTCCTATGACCCCTGTAATATCTTATTACAGTAACCCAGCTCCTGAGTGTCTTATTACCCCTGTAATATCTTATTACAGTAACCCAGCTCCCAAGTGTCTTATTACAGTAACCCAACACCCGAGTGTCTTATTACCCTATAATATCTTATTACAGTAAACCAGTTCCTGAGTGTTCTATGACCCATGTAATATCTTATTACAGTAACCCAGCTCCTGGGTGTCTTTTTACCCCTGTAATATCTGTGTATGCAACGAGTCGAACGCATATTCGACTCGAACACCGGCTGTTCGCCCGTTCGGCTAAGCCAGAACTTTGTGGGCCGTTCGAGTCATATTCGTGTGGCGCTCACGGCCCACAATGCACTGCGCCATCGCAGTGCATTGCTGGCTGATGATTGGCCAAGCATGCACTGTGACCCACATGCTTGGCTAATCACAGCACCAGCAGCGAGGAGAGTCATAATTGGCCACAGGCAGGATGCCAGTGGCCAATTATAGCTCAGGGGGTTTAGTACACGCCCCACACTATATAAGGCCGCCTGCGCGGCAGCCTTGTGTAGTGTGTTGCAGTGTTCAGAGAGATAGGATAGGCAGGGACAGTGTCCTCTTTTCTTGTGATTGAACTTAGCGCAGTTAGAGTTGATGTATTGTGCCTCCTGCACAGTATACACCCGAAGCTACCCCAATTGCTGGTGTTGTTCTGTTCCTATACCACAGGCATCTGCAGCAGTTACAGTGGGTGTATTGTGCCTCCTGCACCGTATACACCTGAAGCTACCCCAATTGCTGGCTTTGTTCTGTTTCGATACCACAAGCATCTGCAGCAGTTGCAGTGGGTGTATTGGGCCTCCTGCACCATATACACCTGAAGCTACCCCCAATTGCTGGTGTTCCATTTCTATACCACAGTCAGCTGAAGCAGTTACAGTCGGTGTATTGTGCCACCTGCACAGTATACACCTGAAGCTACCCCCAATTGCTGGTGGTGTTCCATTTTTATACCACAGGCATGTGGAGCAGTTGTAGTCGGTGTATTGGGCCTCCTGCACAGTATACACCTGAAGCTACCCCAATTGCTAGTGTTCTTCCATTTCTATACCACAGGCATCTGGAGCAGTTACAGTCTGTGTATTGTGCCACCTGCACAGTATACACCTGAATCTACCCTCAGTTGCTGGTGTTGTTCCGTTTCTATCCCACAGGCATCTGAAGCAGTTACAGTCGGTGTATTGTGCCTCCTGCACAGTATACACCTGAATCTACCCCCAATTGCTGGTGTTGTTCCGTTTCTATACCACAGGCATCTGGAGCAGTTACAGTCGGTGTATTGGGCCTCCTGCACAGTATACACCTGAAGCTACCCCCAATTGCTGGTGTCCTTATCTCCCTACAGGCCATTAGTATGTCTGGAAGTCCAACAAGGAGAGGCAGACATTCACGAGCCAATAAAAAAGGGCAAGCAGGCTCTGTGTCTATATGCAACAGTGCTGGTCGTGGATGCGGTGCATCGTCATCAGCACATGGCCATGGGACACGCTTGTCCTTATTTTCGGCAGCTGGACGCGTTGAGCCGCAACATGCTGAAGACTTGATAGAGTGGATGACCTAGCCCTCCTCATCCTCCTCATCCTCCTCATCCTCTCTCACCCAGGCTCAGGGTACTGGCAAAGCAGCTGCCAACGCGTCCTTTTCTCTCGTCTCAGTGTCATCAGTCACTCCTTCCCTAGACCCACCATGTCCTCCTGAGGAGTCCCCCGAACTGTTTGAGCACAGTGTTGGGTACATGCTCCAGGAAGGCTCTGATGATCATACCCAGCTAGAGGAAGGCAGTAGTGTGAACCCAGAGAGAGGTGATACTCAAGAAGGACAGCAATCTGGCAGTCATGTTCCACCAGCTGCAGCATACTGCCAGGTTTGCTCCAGTGATGAAGAGGGAGGAGATGATGAGGTCACTGACTCCACGTGGGTGCCTGATAGGAGAGAGGAGGAGGATGAGGCACATCTCCAACGAGGCAGGATGCTCTCCGGGGGCCAGCTTAAGGGCAGCACACCGACTGAATCACACAGCAGAGCTCCGCCTGTGCAGGGCGCTGCCCTTGAGCGTTATTCCAAAAGTTCTTTGGTGTGGGCCTTTTTTGAGACGGGTGCATCAGATCGCACCACTGCTATTTGCAACATATGTCTCAAGCATATCTCGCTTGGCCAAAACATCAGCCGCTTGGGCACCACATGCTTGGCCAGACATATAGTGACCTGCCATGCAGCTTGTTAGCAACCGTACCTTAAAGACCCACACCAAAGAACAAAGCGGACCTTCCCTTGCTCCTCATCAGCTGGGATCTCCAACCCAACTATACCTTCAGTCCTCTCTGAAACCTGCACTGAGAGCAATGAAGGTGTAAAATTAGGTGTGTCCCAGCCAAGTACTTGCGGGCACTCTGCTAGCGGTACACCGATGTCTGATTGTACCAGGCAATATTCCCTGCCCCAGCTGCTGGACCGTCGAAAGAAGTTCACTCCCAGCCATCCACATGTCAAGCGGTTGAATGCTAGCTTGGATAATTTGCTAGCGCTTCAACTGCTGCCTTTTCAATTGGTAGACTCGGCCCCCTTCCATGAGTTTGTGCAATGTGCGGTTCCTCAGTGGCAGGTTTCCAAACGCCACTTTTTCTCACTGAAGGCGATTTCGGCTCTCTACCGGCATGTGGAAGGCAATGTCCATGCCTCGTGGGACATGGCGGTAAGGTGCATATTAACGCTGACTCATGGTCCTGCAGGCATGGACAGGGACGTTACCTATCTTTCATGGCGCATTGGGTCACTCTTCTTTCAGCTGGGAAGGATGCAGGACAAGGTGCAGTAGTGTTGGAGGTTGTTCCGCCAGCACGCCTCCAAAATGCTACTACTGGTTGTTACACACCTCTCTCCTCCACCCCCTCCTCTTCTTTTTCCTCCGTGGCCTCTTCCTGTGCTTTGTCCTCGGAACCAGCGGTGCTCCGTAGGCGTTCAAAGGGCTAAGCAAGTACGCAGGCAAGAAGATGCCATGCCGTGCTTGTGCTGGTGTACTTGGGGGACAGGAGCCACACTGGGGCAGATATTTTGTCAGCTCCGCAGGGGCCGGCTGAGAGGTGGTTGACGCCACGCCAGCTTAAGCCAGGAATGGTGGTTTGCAACAATGGCACCAACCTCATCTTCGCCCTCCGACAGGGACAACTGACCCATGTGCCCTGTGTGGCTCATGTCCTTAACTTGGTGGTGCAGTTCTTGGGCAGGTACCCGGGCTTATAGGATGTCCTGAGGCAGGCCAGGAAAGTCTGTGATCATTTCCACCGGTCATATAATGCCAGTGCTCGGCTGGCTGAGCTCCAAAAGGAATTGAACCTGCCCAAGTACTGCCTTATCTGTGACATGCCCACCAGGTGGAACTCTACGTCGGCCATACTGCAGCGGCTGCACATGCAGCAGAGGGCCATCAAAGAGTACCTGTGCGACTACTGCACCAGGACAGGGTCAGGGGAGCTCGTTTTTTTTTCACCACGCCAGTGGAGCATGATCAGGGATGCATGCACTGTCCTGTCATCATTTGAGGAGGCCACAAAGATGGTGAGCAGTGACAGTGCATGCATCAGTGACACTGTACCTCTTGTCCACCTGTTGGAGCATACGCTGCATGGAATAATGAACAGGGCACTTGAGGCAGAACAGAGGCAGGAAGAGGAAGACTTCCTTGCCTCTCAAGGCCCCCTTTATCCAGACAGTGTTCCTGCTGTCCTGCCGATCACACAGGAAGAGGAGGAGGATTGTGTCAGCATAGAGGTGAAGCCTTGCACTCAGCATCAGCAGCAGCAGTCTTTTAGGGATGATTTACAGTCCAAAGAAACCCGTGGACTTGAACGTGGCTGGGAGGAGGTGGCTGTGGATCATGTCGTCCTTAGTGACCCAGAGGACTTTGGACTGAATACTTCAGCTAACCTACGCTGCATGGCCTCCCTGATCCTGCAAAGCATGCGGAAGGATCCTCGTATTCTTCGGATCAAGGAGAGGGATCATTACTCACTGGCAACTCTCCTTGATCCACGGTACAAAGGTAATGTTGCTGACCTTATCTTGCTGTCGCAGAGGGAGCAGAGGATGAGACATCTCCGGGAGGCCTTGCAGAAAGGTCTGTTCAACGCGTTCCCAGAGATTGGGAGGTTACAAACTCCTGGTCCTGGACAACGTGTTGCTGAGGCTTCGGTCAGTCACAGAAGGAGTGGTGGAGAAGGTGGCCGTCTGACCAATGCATTCAGACAATTTTTTAGTCCGCATCCCCAAGGTATGATCGGTTCCAGCAACCATCACCAGCGTCTGATTTACATGGTGCAGTAATACCTAGGGGCAAGGTTAGACTTGGACACCTTTCCCACTGAAAATTCCCTGGGTTACTGGGTCTTGTAGATGGATCACTGGCCAGAGCTTGCACAGTATGCAATTGAGCTACTGGCCTGTCCTGCATCCAGGGTTCTTTCAGAATGCACATTCAGTGCTGCTGGAGGCTTTGTAACCGATCACAGGGTGCGCCGGTCGGTTGATCAACTGACCTTCATAAAGATGAATCAGTCTTGGATCACCACCAGCTACCAAGCACCTGAAGCTGATGTAACCGAATATTTTTTTTTTGAAATGCCACATCCCTTCAAGACTGCCTATGCTGATGCTGAGTGACTATCCTGTTATGTTGACTGACTATCCTCTTCCTCCTCAATGATCCTGCTGATAGCTTGGATGAACATTTTTGGTTCTGTGCGCCTCCACCAGTGGCTAAGGCCCAATTTTTCAGCCGCATGTAATTACAATTTTTGATGCAATGCTTTGCAGCAGGGCTCATTCCTGCACTCCAACTAGAGTATCTGGGAGAGTTTGAAGTGTCGTGGCACCAGTGCCTTTGGCCCAATTTTTCAGCCCCTGTTTAACAGGGGCATGTAATTACAATTTTTGATGCAATGCTTTGCAGCAGGGCTCATTCCTGCACTCCAACTAGAGTATCTGGGAGAGGCTAGCAAGCAGTTTTAAATGACTTTTTTTCCGTTAAATGTCATTTTGTGCAGGGACTGTTGTAAACATGGGAAACGCGTGCCACTTCACAGGCATATTATAGACACCCCCAGGCACAATATTTAAAGGAATATTTCACCTTTTTTTTTCACTTTAAGCGTCATTAAAATGAGTGCTCCCGAAAAAAGGACGTTTTTAAAAAAAAAATTTTGCATTGATCCATGTCCCCTGGGGCAGGAGCCGGGTCCCCAAACCCTTTTTAGGACAATAACTTTAAAATTAGCAGATTTTGATTTCGAACGTTCGAGCCCCATAGACTTTAATGGGGTTCTAAAGTTCGTACAAATTTTTGGTCCGTTCGAAGGTTCTGGTGCGAGCTAAACCAGGGGGTGTTCGGCTCGTCCCTACTCCTGAGTGTCTTATTGCCGTTGCAATTTCCTATTACAGTAACCCAGTTCCCAAGTGTCTTATTACAGTAACCCAACTCCTGAGTATTTTATTACTTCTGTAATATCTTATTACAGTAACCAAGCCCCTGGGTGTCTTATTACCCATGTAATATCTTATTACAGTAATCCAGTTCCTGAGTGTTTTATGACCCATGTAATATCTCATCACAGTAACCCAGCTCCTGAGTGTCTTATTACAGTAACCCAAGTCCCGGGTGTCTTATTACCCCTGTAATATCCCATTACAGTAACCCAGCTCCTAAGTGTTTTATTACCCCGTAATATCTTATTACAGTAACCCAGCTGCTGAGTGTCTTATTACCCTTTTAATATCTTATTACAGTAACCCAGCTCCTGAGTGTCTTATTAGCTCTGTAATATCGTATTACAGTAACCAAGCCCCAGAGTGTCTTATTACACCTGTAATATCTTATTACAGTAACCCAGTTCCTGAGTGTCTTATGACCCCTGTAATATCTTCTTACTGTAACAAGGCTCCTGAGTGTCTTATAACCCCTGTAATATTGTATTACAGTAAGCCAGGTCCCCAGTGTCTTATTACAGTAACCCAAATCCCAGGTGTCTTATTACCCCTGTAATATCTCAGTAGCCCAGCTCCTGAGTGTTTTATTACCCCCATAATATCTTATTACAGTAACCCAGCTCCTGAGTGTCTTATTACCCCTGTAATATCTTATTACAGTAACCCAGCTCCGGAGTGTCTTATTACCCTTGTAATATCTTATTACAGTAACCCAGCTCCGGAGTGTCTTATTACCCTTGTAATATCTTATTATAATAACCCAGTTCCCGATTCTTATTACAGTAACTCAACACCTGGGTGCCTTATAACCCCTGTAATATCTTATTACAGTAACCCAGATCCTGAGTGTCTTATTACCGCTGTAATATCTTATTACAGTAACCCAACTCCCAAGTGTCTTATTTCAGTAACCCAACTCCCGGGTGTCTTATTACCCCTGTAATATCTCATTACAGTAACCCAGCTCCTGAGTGTCTTATTACCCTTGTAATATCTTATTACAGTAACCAAGCCCCTGAGTGTCTTATTACCCCTGTAATATCATAGTAACCCAGCTCCTGAGGGTTTTATTACCCAGTAACCCAGCTGCTTAGTGTTTATTAGGGATGGACCCCTGTTCGGTTCGGACCAGAACTTTTGAACACCGCAAAAGTTTGGACCCGAATAATGAACCCCATTAAAGTCAATGTAACCCGAACGTCAAATATCAAAAGTGCCCATTTTGAAGGCTTAAATGCAAATAATTTGGCATACAATGGCTGCACTGGGGGACATGTGTCAATAAAACAAAAGTTTGTGAAAAACGTAATTTATACATTAGTAGTGTTTTTTTGATTTTAAAGTGAAAGCCTAAAAAACTAAAAATTCCTTACAACATAGTGCGGGGGGGGGGGGGGGGGGTTAGGGCGCTGGGGTGTCCCCTTAGTCTAACTGTAAAGTGGCAGATCTGTACCATGTCTAGAATCTGCTGCAGCAATAATTGAAATTATAAAGCCCAAAAAAATGAAATTTTTCCTTCAAGCTGCCTTAATTTTGCTTAGCAACAGCTGAGTGTGATGGGGCCACAATGTGGTGCCCTGGGAACAAGATTAGAGATTTGTTGGATACATTCTGGTGTCACTTTGACTTTGGATAGAGGCAAACAGGTGCATAAAAATTGGTCTTTGGGTGTCGGTGGTGCCTTCCCACTGTAACCTTATAGAGGTACCCTTGATGTAAGCAAGAATTTGCCTTGCTGTAAAAAAACTGCAATGATATGCACCTGTCAGACAGGTTCAGAAAAATTGGTCTTTGGGTGTTAATTGTGCCCATGAAACCTATACCAAAAACATTCTTCCAGATGAAATGATTGAACATCCTCAAAGCTAGGCAGCCTTGAAGTCCTGCAGAGATTCCTCATTCCAAAAAGACTTAATCAGTGACATCAGCATCAGGGGCTTCATAGCTGGTAAATAATCCAGGACTGATTCATTTTTCTAAAAGTCAAATGGTCCACAGAGTCTGTGGGCAGACACGTTCTATGATCAGTAACAAAACCTCCTGCAGCACTGAATGCCCGTTCTGAAAGCGCACTGGATGCAGGGCAGCCCAACAACTCAATAGCATACTGGGCAAGTTCTGGCCAGTGCTCTATTCTCACGACTCAATAAGCCAATGGATCATCAGCTGGAAAGCTCTCCATCTCTGTTTTGGCCTCAAGGTAATCGTCCACCATGTGATGCAGACGATGACGATGGGATGTGGAAGCTGACAGCCCTGGGTGGTGAGGACTAAAAAAATTCCGAAATGCCTCACTTAGGTGGATGCCTTCTCCAACGCTCCTCTCTCGACCAACGGAAGACCCAAAACGACATTTTCCACCACACTGTAGTCAGGAAAGATGTTCAATAAAATCCTCTTTGATGTATCCTCAAGAGATTTTATCCTCTGCACTCTCTGTGGGGACGGGATGAGTTCAGAGACCTTGCCCTTACAACGATGGTCAAGGAGGGTTGCCAACCAGTAATCATCCCTCTCCTTTATGCCACATATTCTTGGGTCCTTTCGTAGGCTTTGAAGCATGAGGTTGCCCATGTGCCTCAAATTTGCAGAGGCTTGAGAAGCAGACTCCTCGGGGTCACTGAGGATGACAGCATCAGGAACTTCCTCCTCCCAGCCACGTACTACTCCCAAGGGTCCTGGGGTTGGAAAGCCATCAAACGCAGCCACTGTGCCCATCAAACGCAACCACTGTACCATAAACCACAGCTACGGTGCCCATCAAACACAGCCGCTGTGCCCATCAAATGCACGGGGGGCTGTTTGTAGGGGGGGGGGCATACAACATTTTGCTATGGGGCCCTGTGATTTCTAGTTAAGCCCCTGAACCCAGCTCCTGAGTGTCTTATTACCCCTGTAATAGCGCCGCTTTACTGTCATTTTAGCGGCGGTATTCAGTCACTAGCTGGATGGTTTTAACCCCCGCTAGCAGGGTTAAAAGGGCCGCTGTAGTGGCGCTTTGCAGACGGTATAGCTGTGCTGCCCCATTGAACACACCGCTCCTTCACCACTCCAAAGATGCTGCTAGCAGGACTTTTTTTACCGTCCTGCCAGCACACCGCGCCAGTGTGAAAGCCCTCCGGCTTTCACATTGGAGTGAAAGGAGCTGCTTATTTTAGGCGCTATACAGGCGCTATTTTTAGCGCTGTAGCGCCTGAAAAACTCCTCAGTGTGAAAGGGACCTTAGAGATTGGGGATATGCTACAAGAGTCTGCCAACGATCACTGCCATTACAGCCTCTTTACAAATGGATGTCACCCCACTGACTGCTAGGGTCTGCAAAGGCCGCAGGTTGAACAACAAGGCTATAGTCAGTTGGTTGATTTATTGTGTCCAGACTATAGGCATTAAAGTATAAACATATTTTAAACAAGTGGTAAAAGAACTTTAAAATAACCATCACTGACATCTGTAGCTGCAGGCATTGAGAAGTAATTCCTTAGAAGGCTTGCAGGCTGCCAAGTCCATTCTGCTACGGGAAAGGAAGGGAGTGGAGCTGTAATGAAGAAAATTTGTGGAATTCAGTAGTTTAACAAGCAACTGGGCAGGACTGACACCAAATCTAGAATTTTTTGTCATAAAAAGGTGTGGTGTCATTTCACAACAGAACTTAAAGCGGGAGTAAACCCGCTGATGTGTTTTTTTTTATTTAAATTTTTTTTATTTCTGACCTGCAAGGGAAAAGTCATAATGAGCTAGTATGTACCGCATACTAGCTCATTATGAAATACTTACCTTAGAACGAGGCCCCGACATCTGGCCCGATCCATGCCGAGGGAGCTGACATGTTCCCTCGGCGTGTCTTCTGGGTATCACGGCTCCGGCGCTGTGAGTGGCTGGAGCCGCGATATCGTCACGCTGAGTGTGCATGAGTGCATGCTGAGTGTGTTATTACCCCTGTACCCCAGTCAAGTTCCTCTACCCCAAACTCATCCATCCATCCATGTCTTAATGGACCATGCTTTGTGCACTGGTGCTCAGCCATGTTGGAACAGGAAGGGGTCTTTCCCAAACTGTTCCCACAAAGTTGGGAGCATGAAATTGTCCAAAATATCTTGGTATGCTGATGCCTTAAAGGGGTTGTAAACTCTCATGTTTTTTCACCTTAATGCATCCTATGCATTAAGCTGAAAAAAAGTCTGACACTGATCAGCCCCCCGTTTTTACTCACCCGAGCCCTTCGTTCCCTCGGCGGAGATGCGCTCTTCCTCTCTGCCCGGGGTTCTTGGCTCTTGATTGGATAGATTGATAGCAGCGCAGCCATTGGCTCCCGCTGCCGTCAATCAAATCCAATGATGCAGGCACAGGGGGGCGGGGCCAAGTCCAGCATTCTGTGTCTATGCACGCAAATGCTAGACTCGGGACCGTGACCGCAAGGTAACCCCCAGGGAGAGCACTTCTGCCAGGGGGTTTACGGATGCAAGGAGGAGCTACCAGCGTCGCCGGGGGGCCCCAGAAGATGAGGTTCGGGGCCACTCTGTGCAAAACAAACTGCACAGTGGAGGTAAGTATGATATGCTTGTTGTTTTAAAAAAAATAATTTTTGTAAAATTATTGTAAACCTATGTTGTGTTTTGTTTTGTTTTTTTAGTTATTTTTTCGTTATTTTTTAACTGCTTCCCGACCAGCACACACAGATATACATCAGCAGAAGGGCACGTACAGGCAGATTAACTCTAAGCCCCTGTACACACGGTCGGAGATTTCCACAACCAAATCCGTCGGATTTTGTCCGTCAGATTTAGTCTGACGGATTGTGTCCGAAACTGTTGCATACACACGGTCGGACTAAGTTGTCGAAAAATCCGATCATTCAGAACGTGATGACGTAATTTCGTTATGATGGGACTAGATTCAGGCTAGTAGCCAATAGCTTTGATGTAGGAATTTGATCTGAGCATGCGTGGCACTTGGTCCGATCAAAATTCTCTACACATGATCGGATTACGTCCGACCGGCCCAGTTGGTCGGGAAATATTTCCAACATGTTGGAAAATTGGGTCCGACGGAGATTCAGACGGAATCAGTCCGATGCATACCACACACAGTCGGATTATCTGACGACACTGTCCGATAAGACGCATTCCGACGGATTCTCCGACCATGTGTACGCGGCATAAGAGGCGGCTTGCGGGCAGCAAAAAATGCTCTGGTCAGCAAGGGGGTAAATTCTTTCAGGGCTGAAGTGGTTAAATTACAAACACTTTAGGAGTTTCCTTCACTGGAACTAAGGGGCCAAGTCCAAACACTGAAATCCCTCATCCACCAAATGATTTGGACCAGTGCACAAATCAAGGTCCATAAAGACATAGATTAGTGAGTTTGGGGTGGAGGAACATGACTGGCCTGCACAGAGTTCTGATTTCAACCACAATGGAATACCTTTGGAATGAATTAGAGCGAAGACTGCGAGCCGGGCTTTCTGGTCCAACATCAGTGCCTGACCTCACAAATGCGCTTCTGGAAGAAGAGACACACTCCTAAACCTTGTGGACAGTCTTCCCAGAAGAGTTGAAGCTGTTATAGCTGCAAAGGGTGGGCCAGCTCAATATTGAATCCTACAGACTAATGCCCTGTACACACAATAGGATTTTCCGATGGAAAATTTGCGATAGGACCTTGTTGTCACACAAAATTTGAGATCCGGGTCTAAAATTTCCCGACAACGAAATCCGTTGTCGGAAATTCCGATCGTGTATACACAATTCCGACGCACAAAGTGCCACGCATGCTTGGAATCAAGCAGAAGAGCAGCACTGGCTATTGAACTTCATTCTTCTCAGCTCGTTGTACGTGTTGTACGTCACCGCGTTCTTGAGGTTCGGAATTTCCGGCCAACTTTGTGTGACCGTGTGTATGGAAGACCAGTTTAGGCCAACATCCTTTGGAAAAAATCCCATGGATTTTGTTGTCAGAAAATCCTATCATGTGTACATGGCATTAGACTGGGATGCCAATAAAGTTAATTTGAATGTAAAGGCGGGTGTCCCAATACTTTTGGTAATATTATGTGTATGTATATATATTTCAGGAAAATCCAATTGCTTCAATCTTTTTAACCACCTCAGTACAGTGCAGTTACACCCCCTTCCTGACCAGACCAATTTTCAGCTTTCAGCGCTCTCACACTTTGAATGACAATTACTCAGTCATCCAACACAGTATCCATGTGAAACTTGCGTCCTTTTTTCCACACAAATAGAGCTTTCTTTTAGTGGTATTTAATCACTAGTGGGTTTTTTATTTTTTGTGCTATAAATAAAATAAAACGTAAATTTTGTGAAAAAAATGCCTTTTTCTTCGTTTCTGTCATACATTTTTGCTAATTAGTAATTTTTCTTCATAAATTTTGGCCAAAATTTATACTGCTACATATCTTTGGTAAAAATAACCCACATTAGTATATATTATTTGGTCTTTGTGAAAGTTATAGAGTCTACAATCTATGGTGCCAATCACTGAAAATTCATCACTTCTGATCAGGCCTTCAGTACATCAGGTGTATCTCATTTCTTGAGACTCTAGCTAGTCAGGAAAGTACAAATACCCCCCAAATGACCCCTTTTTACAAAGTAGACATCCCAAGGTATTAAGTAAGTAGCATAGTGAGTTTTTTTAAGTTGTCATTTTTTCCCACAATTCTTTGCAAAATGAAGATTTTTTATTTTTTTTTATTTTTTTTTACTAAATTGTCATATTATCAGGTTATTTCTCACACACAGCATATGTATACAACAAATTACCCCCCAAAATACATTCTGCTACTCTTCCCGAGTACGGCGATACCACATGTGTGAGACTTTTACACAGCCTGGCCACATACAGAGCACCAACATTGATGTAGTACCTTCAGACGTTCTACGAGCAAAAATGACGCATCTCATTTCTCAACCACCTATTACAATTTTGAAGGCCCTGGAGTACCAGGACAATGGAATTTCCCATAAAATCCCCCCATTTTGGAAAGCAAACACCCCAACGTATAATCTGTGAGGCATAATGAGTCTTTTGAATGGTTAATTTTTTTCCAGAAGTTTTTGGAATATGTGGAAAAAAATTAAAACGCATTTTTTTTTACACAAAATTGTCAATTTATAAGATATTTCTAACACATAGCATGTATATAGCAAAAATTACACCCCAAAATACATTCTGCTACTCTTCCCGAGTATGGCGATACCACATGCGTGAGACTTTTACACAGCCTGGCCACATACAGAGCACTAACATTGATGTAGTACCTTCAGACGTTCTATGAGCAAAAATGACGCATCTCATTTCTCAACCACCAATTACACTTTTGAAGGCCCTAGAGTACCAGCACAATGGAATTTCCCATAAAATTACCCCATTTTGGAAAGCAAACACCCCAACGTATAATCTGTGAGGCATAATGAGTCTTTTGAACGGTTCATTTTTTTCCAGAAGTTTTTGGAATATGTGGAAAAAAATTAAAACGCATTTTTTTTTTACACAAAATTGTCAATTTATAAGATATTTCCAACACATAACATGTATATAGCAAAAATTACACCCCAAAATACATTCTGCTACTCCTCCCGAGTATGGCAATACCACATGTGTAGGACTTTTACACAGCCTGGCCACATAGATGGGCCAAACATTGAAGTAGTACGTTCAGGCGTTCTAGGAGCATAAATGACACATCTTATTTCATTCCTACCCATCACACTTTTGAAGGTCCTGGACCACCAGGACAGTGAAATTACCCACAAAATGACCCCATTTTGGAAAGTAAACACCCCAACGTATATTCTATGAGACATGGGCTGCAAATAGGTACTCGGGTACTCTGATGGGCTGGAGATAGGTACTCAGGTGGACTGTGACAGGTACTCGGGTACTCAGATGGACTGGAACAGGTACTCGGGTACTCTGGTTGCCTGGTGACAGGTACTCGGGTACTCTGATGGCCTGGTGACAGGTACTCGGGTACTCTGATGGCCTGGTGACAGGTACTCGGGTACTCTGATGGCCTGGTGACAGGTACTCGGGTACTCTGATGGCCTGGTGACAGGTACTCGGGTACTCTGATGGCCTGGTGACAGGTACTCGGGTACTCTGATGGCCTGGTGACAGGTACTCGGGTACTCTGATCGCCTGGTGACAAGTACTCAGGTACTCTGATGGCCTGGTGACAAGTACTCAGGTACTCTGATGGCCTGGTGACAGGTACTCTGATGGTTTGGTGACTGGTATTTGGGTACTCTGAAGGGCGGTGACAGGTACTCAGATGAACTGTGACAGGTACTCGGGTACTCAGATGAACTGTGACAGGTACTCGGGTACTCAGATGGGCTGTGACAGGTACTCGGTACTCTAATGGACTGTGACAGGTACTCGGTACTCTAATGGACTGTGACAGGTACTCGGTACTCTAATGGACTGTGACAGGTACTCGGTACTCTAATGGACTGTGACAGGTACTCGGGTACCCTGATGGGCCGTGACAGGTACTCGGGTATCCTGATGGGCCGTGACAGGTACTCGGGTACCCTGATGGGCCGTGACAGGTACTCGGGTACTCTGATGTGCCGTGACAGGTACTCGGGTACTCTGATGTGCCGTGACAGGTACTCGGGTTCTCTGATGTGCCGTGACAGGTACTCAGATGTGCCGTGACAGGTACTCGGGTACTCAGATGAACTGTGACAGGTACTCGGGTACTCAGATGGGCTGGGACAGGTACTCGGGTACTCTGATGTGCCGTGACAGGTACTCGGGTACTCTGATGTGCCGTGACAGGTACTTGGGTACTCAGATGAACTGTGACAGGTACTCGGGTACTCAGATGGGCTGGGACAGGTACTCGGGTACTCTGATGGGCTGGGACAGGTACTCGGGTACTCTGATGGGCTGGGACAGGTACTCGGGTACTCTGATGGGCTGGGACAGGTACTCGGGTACTCTGATGGACTGGGACAGGTACTCAAATACTCTGATGGACTGTGACAGGTACTCTGATGGACTGTGATTGACAGGTACTATGAGGGGTGGTGACAGGTCCTCTTTATTGGGGGGGGGCAATCAGTATGTTTGGTGTACACTGTATGCGGTAACGAGATGTTACCGCAATCTCCTCCTCACACACGATCGGTGTGTGAGGAGGAGAACCCGGTAACATCCCGTTACCGCGGTTTGTTTACATTTGAGTGATCGGCTGTGAAAGGATCACAGCCGATCACGTGGGTAAACAGCCAGCCAATGGCTGTTTACCAGTGTCGGTGACGAGCAGTGTTCCCGGGGAACACGCCGCCACCGACGTGCACGCGCAGCGCGCTCGCGATCGCGCGCATGCGCCGTGCACGTAGGGGGTGTGACCATCTGTGATCGGCCGTGACTTCATCACGGCCGATCACGTGGTAAACAGCCATAACGAATGGCTGTTCACCCCCCTCCGTGACACGCCGCCACCGAAGAAACAGGGATGCGCGCGCACGATCGCGCACATCCCTGTTTAAACGGGAGGCCGTCATATGACGGCCTCCCGCCACAATAGCTGCACCGCCTGGCCGTCATTTGACGGCCGGCGGTCAGCAACTAGTTAATAAAACCAATTAAATAAAATATATGTATCCAAATTTGCTACTAAATTAAAGCAATGTCCGTACTGAAAACATACAATATATAATGCAGCCTTTCTCAACCTTTTCAACACAGAGGAACCCTTGAAATAGTTCTCTGGTCTTGGGGAACCCCTGCTAAAAATGTGAAATCTACAACTCATGATACATTAGTGTGATGGTCAGTGGGAAGAATGATCCTTACACTTGTGGTCATTGAGAAGAATTACCTCCTTACAGATAGCTAAAAAAGATTGATGGTGTCGGTGGGAACGTATCTGAGAGGCAGAAATTGCCCAATGCTGAAGGAACCCCTAGAAACCTCTGGAGGAACCCTAGGTTTCCACGGAACCCTGGTTGAGAATCACTGATATAATGCATTAGGGCTAGACTACAAAACTGAGACATCACCAAAAACTATAAAAAGAATGTTCTGTAACTCACGGGGATTTCGTGTAGATAAAGTCCCCGGAGATCAAGGAGTTAAGAGCAAAGTTGGCATCTCCTTTTTTTAAATCTGGCCCATGGAATCCCACGCATACTCCATGCAGATAATGTCCCTCAGCAGAAATGATCCCCAGACTTCATCATTGTCAAAATTTGAATGCGAAATACTGAGCTACACAGCTCCCCATGTAGAAAGGAACACGGAAGGGGTTAAAGAAGATTTAATTCATGTACAGCTTTACTAGTTTGGAGATTAAAGGATAATAAAAATTATCAATGCCCTGCGGACATAGTTCTACTATTTTATCTCTCAATACTTTTCCTTCTGTCCTTACAAGGACTCTCTGGTAGGGACTGCGTCACTTTGAGAAGATTCGGTGACAGAGTCTGATAGATTACTAAGAGACTGTATGAGCCCACCTCCCCAATTCATTAATGACACTCCATACGTAAGTCATAGTCCTCATCTCACTTGGCCAGGTGTCAGAAATGTATATAGATTTTGCTGGATTAGGAGCCAGATATGCTCAGCTGTAGGATTGCTTTTTATCAGCACTTCAGGGGTTAAAATTAGGGATTAAGGTTTTGGAGGATTAGATATTATGTTCATTATTAATGTTAAATGTTAAGGGTTAATTTTCATGGTTAGATTATTGGTTTATAGCTGACCTCTAGCCTTCCCTTCAGACTTGCACAGTTGTATGGACTCCTCAACTGTACTGAAATAGCTTGCTCTGATTTTACTGCACACTGTGAGTCTCTCCCAGTGTGCATTAGAAGCCGGAGCCTGCTTCATTTCAAGGCTGGATTATGTTAAGCATCATCTAGCTCTTTTCAGGGTGTATTCAATTTAAATCAAGTTGATTTAAATTACTAATAAAAATGCTTAATTTATATCAACTCGATTTAAATCATCATTTTTAAAGAGCAGCTGTCATCTCTGTCCTGCAGTGGCTCCTCCTCTGACCCGCCGTTGACTCACGGACAATCCCATTCACTTAAATGGGAAGGCTGGTGATGCGGCAGTGACACAACAAGGTGAGGGATGTGGTGGCAGCAGGTGAGTGGATGCCCGCTAACAGGCGCTGCCATGATGGATCTGAAATGACGGGTGCTCTTTACATATACGGACTCCTTCTTGCTGGCAGTTAGAATCTTTAATATTTACAAACAAAATGAAAGCTTCCTATTTAGAATAATAAGCTGCCAGTTAGGGCCGGGTTCACACTGCGGGCGATGCGAGGCGACACGACTCGCCTCACCTCGATCTGACAAGTCGCCCCCGTTCTGTACAATGGAACCGTTCTGAGAGGAGCGACTCGAGTCGCTCCGACTCAGAAAAAAGGTTCCTGTACTACTTTCGGGCGACCTCGGGGCAACTTGCATTGACTTCTATACAGAAGTCATCTGCAAGTTGCCGCTGAGGTCGCGGCAGGTCGCGGCGAGGCAAGTCGGTGTCACCTCGCATCGCCTGCAGTGTGAACCGGCCCTTAGTAAAACAGCAATATCCGAACCCGATCCAGTAATACCATTTGTAGTGTACATAGAGTTGAAAAACAATGTGATAAAGGAATATTCCTGAACTTTGTTTTATATCATGGTTACTGTTGTAGCACTGACCCCCCGAAGGAGCTGCTGATTTGAATTGGGTCTGCACTCTACTGAGAAACCCCCCTTCTTAATGACTCTGTCCCCTTGGCACAGCTGTGGTGCAATAATAATATTACAGTACAGTGTCAACAGTATAATGTACCTGTGTCTATCCCTCAGGATCCTCTGGCTCCACCTGGTGGGGAAAGACAGTAAACCCCACACTTGTACTCTTAAACAGGAATACTTTTACTGAAAATATAGTAAATAGGTGGTGACAGAGTTTCCTCGTAGAACATCAGCACAACATGAGTCAACAAGCAAATACAATAAACAACATGCAAGTATGTTACTATCTAGACCTGGGAGCTCCCCTTATTTAAAGTCTACGTGAGGCCTCACTTAAAGTATCTCCTCCTTTATCTTCTTTCTTCGCTAGTTTAAATAGTTCCTCAAATAATTGTAATCCAAGGGGGTAAGTAGAGAAAGTTAACTTATAACACTCCAAGTATAACTCCAGAAACTTGTAATCACACTTAGGTACTAAAGTGAAACAGGCCTCAAGCCTATTAAGTGTCAGTTGCTCAATTACGCTTCCGTGGAACAACAGGTTCCAGCAAGGCCTATTAGTAAGTCTAAGTACGTGTAATAGATTAAACAGTGGGCTGCAACCTGCTCACCAATCGGATCAGAGTTCTGAGTGATGGCTTGAGTCCAACAACTGTAGCTTGCTTCCACTGACTAGGCCAGATGCTCCGTGTCACTCCACCGACTGGATCCGGCTCTCCGCTGCTCCAACAAGCGTCTCCGATCCCTGTCGATCTGATCACCAGCTCTTGGCTCCGTCAAGTCACCAAGCAAACAGTCCGGTTTGCACTCCGCGGTGACTATCTACCGATGCATCCAAGAACCTTACACACAGTTCCACACAGGCAGGCAACGTGGTTCCAAGAGACCAAATATGGCCGCTTCAGTCCTTTTTACACCCTACCCAGCATGCACTGCATATCAATGTGTTCAGGTCACACAGACTCCTGGGTAGATGAGGTCAAATGACCAAAGTAAACACAGTCACTTCCTGTTATCTTTCCAACACCATGAAAAAGGAAAATAGCTAAAGTCCATTTCTAATTCTGGTCACTAGATGGCATCCAATACTAGTGAATAACATTGTCCATAGATTTACATTGTACTTCACATTAATTGCATTAATACACAATTATATCCCTGCTACACTGTGAAAGTGTGTGAATGCATCAATGCAGTGCATTTTATCTCAGCTTGCAGAGTTTGGATTAATTGAATGAGTTTACCCAGGGCCGTCTTTAATACTGATTGGGCCCAGGGCAAACATTTTCTTGGGACCCCCCCTCCATTCTGAGACATAAAAAAATAGCAGGTAGACTCCAAATCAGTTTACTGCAGCAGATCACGCATTGATTGCAACTGGTTGCCAGAGGTTACCTATCCTTACTGCTCACTGGCTGGTTGCTGGAGGTTACAACACATAATTTCTGCTTGCCGATTGGTTGCTAGAGGTTACTGCACATTATTAACACTCACTGATTGGTTGCTAGGGGTCACAGCACATCATTGCCACTTACTGATTGGTTGCTATAGATTACAGCAGATCCCTACTGTTCCCTGATTAGGTTCTACAGGTTAATGCACATCATTAGCACTCACTGAACAGAGGAGCAATCCCAAATAATTGTGCAAGTAAAGCGGCACATTAATACACATATTACAGGAGAGGGTCAGAGAGTGCAGACGTACTACAGGAGAGGATCAGAGACTGCAAACGTACTGCAGGGGAGCATCCGAAACTGCAAACATACTGCAGGAGAGGGTCAGAGAATACGGACATACTGCA
This sequence comes from Lithobates pipiens, assembly GCF_037356315.1. Classification (NCBI taxonomy): domain Eukaryota; kingdom Metazoa; phylum Chordata; class Amphibia; order Anura; family Ranidae; genus Lithobates; species Lithobates pipiens. Next base: position 584,003,643 of record NW_027507903.1, read on the forward strand.
GGAGATAAATCAGAGACTGCGGACATGCTACAGGAGGCAATCAGAGACTGCGGACATGCTACAGGAGACAATCAGAGACTGCGGACATGCTACAGGAGACAATCACAGACTGTGGACATGCTACAGGAGACAATCAGACTGCGGACATGCTACAGGAGACAACCAGAGACTGCGGACATGCTACAGGAGACAATCACAGACTGTGGACATGCTACAGGAGACAATCAGACTGCGGACATGCTACAGGAGACAACCAGAGACTGCGGACATGCTACAGGAGACAATCACAGACTGCGGACATGCTACAGGAGACAGACTGCGGAAAAGCTACAGGAGACAATCAGACTGCGGACATGCTACAGGAGACAATCAGAGACTGCAGACATGCTAAAGGAAACAATCAGAGACTGTGGAAATACTACAGGAGACAATCCTAGACTGCAGACATTATACAGGAGATGTTCAGAGAACTTTCAGCAATGCACAGCTTTACAGTGAATAACACAGCTCAGGGTTTCTGCAGGCATTTTATGGGTGTTATGGGTATTTTAAGGATGTACCTGGCCAGCCGAGCTCACTACATATATTCAGAGGTCCATGGGCAGGGCTTCCACTCTCTGCTTTCAATTGCTCCTCCGTGAGCATACAGGCTGCTAGGGTGGGGTTAGAGCGTCAGTGGAGCTCTGGGCCCTGCCCCCCTCTGGCTAGCTTGGGAATACAGCCTCCCGTATCCTCTGTGCACTCTGCAAAGTCGTCATCAGGGCCCCAATTCGTGGGTAGCGCAGGCCCCCCAACAAAGATTGGGCCCAGGGCAGGTGCCCCGATTGCCATGTGCTAAAGATGGCCCTGAGTTTACCAAAAATGTAAATATTGCAGAATATATAGCCTCATGCTACATAGCTAAGCTCCGTTTTATGCTGAATAAACAAAATTTATGAATGTGTCCTAAATAGAAAACTATCTTTAGATATAATTTTTACTCCAAAAGCATTTTATTAAGATAAATTTGATAAAAATAAAAAAATAAAATCGATTTAAATAAAAAAGAAAAAACAAATTTAAATCAAACAAATCAGATTTTTTTTAAATGTATTTTTAAAAATCATTGATTTTTCTCCACCCTGGCTCTTTTCTCCCTGGCCTGTCCTTTACCTGTCATTTTATTCATTGGATTTTAGTTCTTCCAAACATGGAGGCTCAGACTGACATCTACCCATCAACATGAAGGGAAGGGGTATAAGGCACTAGATCTTTAGTGATTTTTTTAGGCTCTATTCACACTTGTATGACTCCAAAGTTGCACCGACTTTGAAATGCAACTTTGACGCACCTTTGGATGGGTGCAACTTGGATACGATTTTGGCTTTGACCAGTGATAATGGACAACTGTTGCACACAAGTTGCATTGTATGCCATTTAGGGGCAACTTCCATGCAACTTTTGAGGGTTAACATTGACGTTTATGGCCCTCAAGTTGCATGAAAGCCGGACCAAAGTAGTAAATAAACTACTCTGAAGTCGCTGCAACTTTAAGTCGCGCATGTATGTTTACCATTTATTAGAGCGGACAGTACCATTTATTAGAGCAGACGGCCGGCTTTCTTGTGATAACAACCGATGTGGCTATGCAGCCACTCGGCTGTTATTCCAAGCAGCGGGAGGGGACGCTCCCCGCCCTCCCGCCACCTTCCACGACTCGCCAGGGCTCTTCCGTTCCACTGGGAGGCCTGAGCTGGAGACCCAATTGAAGTCAGAATCGACTTTCCTTGGGTCTCAGATCTAGTAACCTGGAGGCAATGTCATGACATCACTTCTGGTTTACTGAAGACTTAAAGGCGGCTAATTTTTTAAAGATTACAGAATTTAAAACGGCCAAACTTGGCGTTTTGAATGCTTTTAAGTGCAAAGGAGGGATTTAGGAAATTATAGACCCAGAACCCTCCATAAAGAGTACCTGTCACTGCCTATTACTGTCACAGGGGATGTTTGCATTCCTTGTGACAGCAATAAAAGTGATCAGATTTTTTTTTTAAAGGGACAATGTAAAAAAAATTAATAAAAACAATAAAAAAAAAATAAAAAAAAATTAAAGCACCCCATCCCTTCGTGCTCGCACGCAGAAGCGAACACATACGTAAGTCGCGCCCATAAATGTAAACTACACATGTGAGGTATTGCTGCAATCGTTGGAGTGAGAGCAATAATTCTAGTGCAAGACCTCCTCTGTAACTCTAAACAGGTAACCTGTAGAAATTTTTAAAGCGTTGCTTTCTTTTATTTATTTATTTTTTTACCATTTCTATTATTTTTTTGCCTGTAGAGATTTTTAAGTACCGTAGTTTGTCGCCATTCAACGAGTGTGCGCAATTTTAAAGCATGACATGTTGGGTATCAATTTACTCGGCGTAATATTATCTTTCACATTATCCAAAAAAATTGGCTAACTTTACTGTCTTGTTTTTATTCATGAAAGTGTATTTATTTTAAAAAAATTGCATTCGAAAGACTACTGCGCAAATACATAAAATATTGCAACGATTGCCATTTTATTCTCTAGGGTCTCTGCGTAAAACTAAGTAATTTTCTAGCAAAAAATATGGATTTTAACTTGTAAGCAACAAATGTCAGAAAAAGGCTTAGGCATGAAAGGGTTAAATAAGGACCAGTGTTGCCAACCTCCAGCAACATTTTTTATTGACAAAACTAGAAAAATGTACTGACAGACATTTTTTTACTGACATCCTGGTAAATGACAGAACTCCTGTTATTAACTAAGACAACTGATATTTAACCACTTAAGCCCCAGACCATTTTGCAGCTAAAGGACCAAGCCCCTTTTTGCGATTCAGCACTGCTTCACTTTAACTGACAATTGCGCGGTCGTGTGACGTGACTCCCAAACAAAATTGGCGTCCTTTTTTTCCCACAAATAGAGTTTTCTTTTGGTGGTATTTGATCACCTCTGCGGTTTTTATTTCTTGCATATACAAAAATAGAGCGACAATTTTGAAAAGAATGCAATATTTTTTACTTATTGCTATAATAAATATCACCCAAAATATATAAAAAAAAATTTTTCCTCAGTTTAGGCCAATATGTAGAAGAATACGTATTTTTGGTAAAAAAAAATCGCAATAAGCGTTTATTGATTGGTTTGCACAGAAGTTATAGCATCTACAAAATAGGGGATAGTTTTATGGCATTTTTATTAATAATTTTTTTTTTTACTACTAATGGCGGCGATCATTTTTATTGTGACTGTGACATTATGGCGGACACGTCGTACATATTTGACACATTTTTGGGACCATTGGCATTAATACAGAGATCAGTGCGATTAAAAATGAACTGATTACTGTAAAAATGTCACTGACAATGAAGGGGTTAACCACTAGGGGGCAGTGTAGGGGTTAAATGGGAGTGTGTGTTTTTTTTTTACTGTAGGGGGCGTGGCTTAGCATGTGACATCACTGATCTTCTTTCCCTATAACAGGGAACAGACAATCAGTGACAGCCTCAGTCAGGCCCGGACTGGGACAAAAAATAGGCCCGGGCATTTTAGACCGAGCAGCCCGGGGGGGGGGGGGGGGGGTGGGGGTTCACAGCATCGGCGCTTCGTGGGGGCGGTTGATGATGGGATGTGGGGTTTCAGCACCTTGCACCTCTGGACCCCTTTACATTACACGGTGCCCTGCACCTATGGAGCCCTTTACAAGCACCCTGAACCTCTGGGCCCGTTTACATTACACAGCACCCTGAACCTCCAGTTCTGGACCCCCTGCATGTTACACAGACCCCCCTACAGTGCAGATGCCCTCTCTACAGTGCGGACCCCCTCCCTACAATACAGAACCCCCTCTCACTACAGAACCCCCCTACATTACAGACCCTCCTACAATACAGACCCCCCTACAATACAGAACCCCTCTACATTACACAACCCCCCTACATTACAGACCCCCCTACACTACAGAACACCCCCTACACTACAGAACGCCCCTACACTACAGAACTCCCCTACAATACAGAACCCCCTACATTACAGACCCCCCTACAATACAGAACCCCCCTACATTACAGACCCTCCACACTACAGAACTCCCCCTACATTACAGACCCCCCTATACTACAGAACCCCCCTACACTACAGAACCCCCTACACTACAGAACCCCCTACAATACAGAACCCCCTACAATACAGACCGGATCCACTCATGGGGACTCACAGGAGGGGACCCATACTCTGGGATATGCTGCATTGCATTATATAACGATTTGGCCCATCTGCTCCGCCTCAACTTCAAATTCCACTTCCACTTCATCCTCAACTTCCACCTCAATTTCAACTTCCACCTCAACTTCCACTTTCATTTCTACTTCCATGTTCACCTTCCACTTCTTCCTCAACAGAACCCCCCTACACTACAGAACCCCTCTACATTACAGACCCCCCTACACTACAGACCCCCTACACTACAGAACCCCCCCTACACTACAGAACCCCCCCTACACTACAGAACCCCCCCTACATTACAGAACCCCCCTACACTACAGAACCCCCCTACACTACAGAACCCCCCTTACATTACAGAACCCCCCCTACACTACAGAACCCCCCTTACATTACAGAACCCCCCCTACACTACAAACCCCCCTACACTACAGAACCCCCCCTACACTACAGAACCCCCTACACTACAGACCCCCCTACACTACAGAACCCCCCTACATTCCAGAACCCCCCTACATTCCAGAACCCCCCTACATTACAGACCCCCCTACACTACAGAACCCCCCTACACTACAGAACCCCCCTACATTACAGACCCCCCTACACTACAGAACCCCCCCTACACTACAGAACCCCCCTACATTACAGACCCCCCTACACTACAGAACCCCCCCTCACTACAGAACCCCCCTCACTACAGACCCCCCTACACTACAGAACCCCCCCTCACTACAGACCCCCCTACACTACAGAACCCCCTACACTACAGAACCCCCCCCTCACTACAGACCCCCCTACACTACAGAACCCCCCTACACTACAGAACCCCCCTACATGACAGAACCCCCCCTACATGACAGAACCCCCCCTACATTACAGACCCCCCTACACTACAGAACCCCCCTACACTACAGAACCCCCCTACATTACAGACCCCCCTACACTACAGAACCCCCCCCTACACTACAGAACCCCCCTACATTACAGACCCCCCTACACTACAGAACCCCCCCTCACTACAGACCCCCCTACACTACAGAACCCCCCTCACTACAGACCCCCCTACACTACAGAACCCCCTACACTACAGAACCCCCCCTCACTACAGACCCCCCTACACTACAGAACCCCCCTACACTACAGAACCCCCCCTACATGACAGAACCCCCCCTACATGACAGAACCCCCCCTACACTACAGAACCCCCCTACATTACAGACCCCCCTACAATACAGAACCCCCCCCTACACTACAGAACCCCCTACACTACAGAACCCCCCCTCACTACAGACCCCCCTACACTACAGAACCCCCCCTCACTACAGACCCCCCTACACTACAGAACCCCCCTACATTACAGACCCCCCTACCCTACAGAACCCCCCCCCAAATGACAGGACCCCCCTACACTACAGAACCCCCCTACACTACAGAACCCCCCCTACATTACAGAACCCCCTACACTACAGAACCCCCCCCCCTACATTACAGACCTCCCTATACTACAGAACACCCCCTACATTACCGAACCCCCCTACATTTCAGAACCCCCCCCTACATTACAGACCTCCCCTTCAGAGTTCAGACCCATAATGTACCTGAGTCTCATGTCCTGTCCTGAGATCAGCACAGGACTGCATGTCGAGTCCCCTCCTCCTGTGTAGACAAAGGAGGAGGGGTAGGGGGAGGCGGCTTCAGTCTGCTCGGCTGTGAGAGACAGCCGAACAGACTGATCAGATCTGCTTCTAGCGTGCTAGAGAGAAGGGGAATCGTTGCGGGTTCCGCCGCCCCCCCCCCCCCCCCCTGCCTACGTGTGTCACTCGAGTGCGGCTCCGCTCTCAAAGAGCATGTCACTGGCGGCCTGCCCCACTTATTACACCGCTGGCGGAACACCAGCGGCCGGCGTTAGAACCCGCGGCCGACTGCATGTCCCAGACATGCAGCCCAGCGGCCCCCGGCCCACCGGGAAAATGCCCGGTCTGCCCTATGACCAGTCCGGGCCTGGCCTCAGTAGGAAGCATGAGGAGAGGTTTGTTTACACTTACTTCTCTTCATTCTTCAGCTCTGTGACCCGATTGCGGGACACCGGCGGCGTTCGTGTCCGCGGGTCCCGCGGCCAAGGTCAAGGAGCTCAGGATCGGGTTGGGAGTGCGCCGGCGGCACATACGTGAGCGACCCACGGCTGGGCTCTTAAAGGGCAACGTACCTGTACGTGCTTGTGCCCAGCCGTGCCATTCTACCAATGTATATTGGCGTGAGGCGGTCCTTAAGTGGTTAAACAGTATAAGCACAATATAGAAACACTGGTAATACCCATAACAAGTAATTTGCTTGATTTACACTTAAAGAGGAAGTAAACCCTGATGAGTTTACTTCCTCTTTGATTCCCTGCAAAGGTAAAGCATAATGGACTACTATGCATCGCATAGTAGTCCATTATGTGTCACTTACCTGACACAGGAGCCAACGAAGTCACCGCTATCCCCTGTAGTCCGGCGCATCCATCTTCTCGGTGGGTCTCGCTGCTCCGCCGCTGTCATTCGGCGAAGCCGCGATGACGTCACTCCCATGCATGCGCACGGGAGCTGCCACTCGCGGCATATCGCCGTTGACAGCGGTGCGCTCAATGCTCCTGCGAGCCGCTGTCTACGGCGCATGCGCCGTAGACAGCAGTGCCTGTCTTTCGGCAAATATCTCCTAAACCGTGTAGGTTTAGGAGATATTTCTTGGACCTACAGGTACGCCTTAATCTAGGCTTACCTGTAGGTCAAAGTTGGTTGTAAGGGTTTACAACCACTTTAAAAAGGTCAACACAGCATGACAAATTATCAGCCCCTGATATTTAAAGAGAGTTGTAAAATTCACTGATTTTTACAAAGTGTTTGTAAATTTACTGACGGTTGGCAACCTTGATAAGAAGGTCCAGTCTTGGGGAAATAAAATAATTAAAGTCAGCAGTGACAAATACTCTAGCTGCTGATCTTTAATATAAGGAAACATACCTGTTCAGGGATCCCGTGATGCTGGCACCCCGAGCCGATCCCACAGTCAGCTTCAGGTGCAGGTGCCAGCATTATAAGTAAGGGAAGGCTCCGCAGCTGGTTTCCTACTGCGCATGCGGCAGTTGCACTGCACTTTTTGAATGCTTGTGAACAAACGGAGCTTCCCCTTCTGGGTGGAGCTCTGCTTTAATGTTAAAGCCTTGTCCAAAAGCAGACCCCACACAATGGCTAGTATTAACCTTACTAGTCTGAAAATCCTCTTCTGCACATTCTCTGATTTTGTTTCAGATTTTTTAAACAAACAAGTGGAGAGGAGGAGGACGTGTCAATGTGAAGGCTATTAGAGGAGTTGAAAAGGCAGAAGGTTTTTTTATCTTAATGCATCAATGCATTAAGATAAAAAGCCTTCTGTGTGCAGCAGCCTACTCAGCACCCCCTAATTACTTACCTGAGCCTCATCTCTCTCCAGAGATGTCCACGCATGTCTAAGCAATCCGGGACACTCCTCCTGATTGGCTGAGACACAGCAGCGGTGCCATTGGTTCCTGCGGCTGTCAATCAAAGTCAGTCAACCAATCAAAGGAGAGAGGGGGCAGGGCCACATCAGGGCTCTGTCTGAATGGACACACAGAGCTGTGACTTGGCTCCAGTGCCCCCAAAGGAAGCTGCTAACTGTGGGGGCACCGAAGAGGGAACCAAGAAGAGAAGGATCAGGGCTGCTCTGTGCAAAACCAACTGCACAGAGCAGGTATGTATAACATGTTTGTTTGTTTTTTGTTTTTTTTACAAGTCTTTACAATCGCTTTAAAAAGAAGGATGTACTGAGAGGTGCAATAAAATGGCAAAAATTTTCTCTGTGCAACCTCTATGTGCATATACTAGCTTTTTAAAGCCCAGTGAGTCACATTGGAGCTTTTAGACATGTGCAATTAGTTTTGGTCTTAATATAAATTGGTTATTTGGATGTATCTGAATCTCTGAATGAAACAGTAGCAAATTTTGTTGAAATTAGTTCAATTTTGCATATTCATTTTCTAACGAATTCTACATATTCAGAATGATTAGAATTTGGATCGGTCAAAAAATTATTTGAAATTATTCGAATTCTGTGTGAAGAATAGTTGGTTGTTAAGGAGCAGGCCGGGGAGCTGGCTGCCGTGTCCTTAACAACCGATGACTCATCAGCTGTCAGCGAACTTCCCCACTGACAGATGAAATGTAAACAAAAGAATGCTGGCAATGAAAAATTCTTAACAAAACACAGCGCAGGTCCCCCCCATCCATACCACGCTTCCCGGCCCTCTCCAGCTATTCTTTACACAGAATTCAAATTAGTTGACCATTTTTCAACCAATCAGAATTCAAAATTTGAAAAATTTATAAACAAAGCTAAACTAAACAATTCTAAAATGAATCAACCAAAAATGTATTAACAAATCTACCTGAAACTAAGCAAATTTTTCTGTTCTGCACATGTCTTGGAGATTTACATATAGTTGCATAGTAAGGCAAAAAAGACACAAGTCCAGCTAGTTCAACCAACAGGACAATAAAATAAATAGAAAACTTCCATACACACTATCTTATATCCACAGCTGATCCAGAGGAAGGTAAAGAAAAACCTATAAAGCATTTGGTAAAGTGAGGAAAAAATCCTTCCTGAAGCCCTGAAGACAATCAGATAAACCCTAGATCAACGATCTCTGGTGTTATCACCCTATTAAATGTTAGTATCCAGTTATATTTTGTGTATTTATAAATGCAACCAGCTGTTTGTACCTGGATTGTAATGCTCCGTACACACGATCGGAAATTCCGCCAGCAAAAGTCTGATGCGAGCTTTTGGTCGGAAGTTCCGAACGTGTGTATGCTCCATCGGACTTTTGCTGGCGGAATTCCCGCCAGCAAAAGATTGAGAGCAGGTTCTCAATTTTCCGATCTTCTGTACCAATTCCGACACGCAAAATTCCTACGCATGCTCGGAAACAATTCGATGCATGCTCTGAGGCATTGAACTTCATTTTCTCGGCTCGTCGTAGTGTACGTCACCGCGTTCTTGACAGTCGAAAGTTCAGAGAACTTTTGTGTGACCGTGTATGCAAGCCAAGCTTGAGCGGAATTCCGTCAGAAAAACCATCCAAGATTTTTCCGATGGAAATTACGTTTGTTTGTACGGGGCATAAAACTTCAGACCAAATAAAGTGGGCTGTTGATTTGATTTTGGTGATTCACACCTTCTAGGATGGAGGGGTGTAAGGAAGGGCATGCTGCTTTCTCTTGATATAAGGAAAGTGTTTGATAGCATGTCTTGGGACTACCTCTTTAGAATTTAGCATAGGTGAAACTTTGGCCCTTTAATTTTTGACCTTTTTGCAGGCCCTCTACAGCAATCCTTCTATGCATATTAGATTAAAAGGTTATCGCTCTGATCCAATTTCCATCCGATCGTGTACCAGGTGAGGTGCCCCCTTTCACCTATCCTTTTCATTATTGCCATTGAAACTCTGGCTGTGGCGATTAGGGCTCACCCAGACATCTTGGGTAAATTTAGCGGGGGCAAGCGGGAAGTGCAAGCCCCCGTTTCCTATTGATCTTTTAATGTGGATCCTATTTAAGACATGTCCATCAATTTTGAGACCTTTGCTCTCATGGCCTTTAAGTTTGGGACTTGCCTTTCGAGGTACGTTACGCCTGACCCCACACACCCCAGTGGTCACCCTATTTATTAACCCTGCCTTACACCCTGGCTTATGTTTTCAGGACTTTCAGTGGTGGGTTAATAAAGGTATATATAGAATAGGTCACTTTCTTGATCATAAGGGAAATTGGCCCACTTCCTACTCTTTACAGCAGTTGAAGATGCCTCCTTCTGAAAATTTTCACTTGCAACAGATCCTGCCTTTTTTGCACTTGTTTCAGAAAGCTACAGCTGACATTACTAGGCATACAGCTTATGAATCAAGATTTATTCATGGAGAGGCCCAGAAGGGTGTAACTCGATGCTGTACAAATTGTTTGTTCACCCGACTGGAAAATTGCCCTACATGCTAGCCTGGGAACGGGACTTGGGGGAGGAACTTCACCTGTCTGATTGGTGGCATTGGTCTCCTTGGACGCATAAGAGTATTATGAATACCACCTTGGTGGAGGCAGAATACAAGGTACTTTCCAGGTGGTACCTGGTGCCGGACCTCTCTATAATGTACTAGGGAATCTCTCCTTTGTTCTGTAGGGTGAGATTTACTCGATGACTATGGTGAATATAGTGAAAAACTCCAGAGTGGCTCTACTTAATGACCCTGTCTCTAAAAATTTCCAAACACACTCAGACCCTCATCCAATTTATGTTTCTTGCACCAAAAATCTCTATAGCGACCACCTGGAAGAAATCGGTAGTAGACCTAGCTGTTATGAAATGCAAGCTGACGTGGATCATGTTTAATGAAAAGCTGGTCGGCATATTGAAAGATAGATCTTCTAATGCCGCGTACACACGAGCGGATTGTATGGCGTACTTAGTCCGTCATACAATCCGACGGACAATCTGTCGTAGTTTCCACTGAACGGACTTGACCACACACGGATACACAAACAGTCCGTCGAAAGCTTGCGCGATGACGTGTACAGCACGTACGACGGGACTAGAAATAGGAAGTCCAAGACATAGCAAAGCACCCTTCCGCCGTGTAAATCCTTTCTGGGCATGCGCCATTCTTAGTCCGTCGAACTAGCATACTGACGACCGTATTGTCCGCTGAAACCAAAGTACGACGGACAGATTTTTGGAAAATCCGAAATTCTTAGTACTCCGGACTGCACGCTGAAAAAGTCCGCTGAAGCCCACACACGAGCGGATTGTCCGCTGAAATGTGTTTCAACGGACTAAGTACGTCAAACAGTTCGACCGTGTGTACGCGGCATAAGTTTGACCGCTTTGGAACCTCCAACCACCAGTTAATTGAAGTTTCTGGAAAGGAGAATGGGCATTCGGACTGACTTTATGGTCCTTGGAAAATGTAATAAATATTTTTAAAGAAAAATGCGTCCAGCTCTTTAAAAAAAAAAAAAAATGATAACGCACTTCCCGGCAAAGGTCGCTGAGTTGTGTCCCAGTTTGTCTTCCCGCTAGTGTAGCACAGCCAGGCAAACAGCAGCTTTCACTCTTCTGGCTCAAGAAACAGGCTTGGTGTTGCCTTTTTAAAAGTTTATTGGTGATCAACGTGGATGGGGATTAGGGAGATGTGGAATACTCCAGAACACTGAACAAGAAATGTGAAAACACTATCCCCTTAGCAAGGGTTAGCAGCAGTAACAGTCACAAGGATCCTATTCTCTCTCTGGGTTGTACCCAGTATCCCCAGGGCTTGGATGTTCTGTTCAGACCCCAGCAGGCAGACTCCTCTGTAGAGTTTCCAGGGAAGATACTTTGTGACATCCCTTTTTTGGCTCTCAAGGACTTGTAGAAATAGACCCCAAGCTGAACACAACTGGGACATTGATGAGCAGGTTGGATCCTCAGCAAGATGGCCAGGAATGGTGGCCGATCTCTTGGCTGGGAGCCTCTCCTCCAGGGCAAAGAACCCTGCTCACTCATGGCACACCTCCCCAGGAATTTGGTTGAGTAAGTTACATAAATATTCAGGCTGCTCACCTGACTCTCCCACCCACTATGTTCTGGAAAGCTTCAGAAAACAGAGGGAAGCAGTCTGACTTGCAGCTTGCAGAGCCCAGAGAAGCCTAAATCAATCATATACAGCTCTGCCGATTACAGGAGATCCAAATCTAAATTTGCCTAACCAAACCTAGCAGCCTAACATAGATGCTGCTACACAATCTACTTAGTTGGCAAGAACTAGTTGGCGATTGAGTCTATTTCACATTTACACATTTTAGGCGACATCTAGTGATGGACAATAGCTTTTCTAGCCAGAAATAGGAGTTGCATTGCTCTATGCACACTACAAACCCCATTGTCCATCAGGGGTGAGAAAGAGAGGGTGTCTACATACAGTGGGACCATGAATGTAGCCATCCTCTGAGACCAGGGCCAGACTGGGAATAAAAACCAGCCCTGGAAAAAAGTCATACCAGCCCTACAGCATTATTATACCAGCCCAACAGCATAACGTCATTATTTTCTTGTTCATGAAAGGGAAAACCATACATTTTAAAGCACATTTGATGAAGAGAGTATTATATATAGATATGAACTCATATAGGGCTATATATATATATATATATATATATATATATATATATATATATATTCAATATTCAAATTCCAGTTACTAATATAAGGAGGAAACCCTTTATATCAGTGCCCCCTTACATTATTGTATTCACTCCCACCTTACATCAGTGCCCCCCCCCCTCCGACTGGCCTGGAGGCGCTGTCACTGACCTATTCTCAGGTGTACTGTGCAGGGCTCAGTCAGTCGGCTCCAGCTTGGTGGCTCTAGTTTTATCCTATAGTCTACTGTCCACAGTCCACACAAGTGTGACTTCTCCCATGACCCCCATCCCAGCGGTGCTCCCACTCTTGACTCCTCTCCAGACTCCCTCAGAGACTGCAGACATGATACATGAGATGGCCAGAGACTGCAGACTTGATGCAAGAGCCCCACCAGTACCCATCAAATGCAGCCTCCCTGTCCCCATCAATGCAGCCTCCCTGTCCCAATTAATGCAGCCTCACTGTGCCCACCAGGCAGGGTCTGTTCTCGTTTTGGATGGGGATGGTGCTACTTCCAGAGGATCTGTTTACTGTGAGATGGAGTGGTCCCTGGCCACCTGCACCTTCAGCCGTCCTCATTTTCCGGCTCCAGTCATCCTGTCCTCTGGTCCTGGGGAAGTGTAGAGCACTGGGTGGGAGCTGGAGAGAAGGGGAAGCAGAGAGTACTGGCGGGGTTGGAGAACACATGGGTGGAGGCAAAGAGCAGGGGGGAGCGGGGAGCTTTGGGGGGGGGGGACTTGAGAGCACTGGGGGGGCCAAAAAAGAACAGGGGTGGAGAGCATGGTAGGCTGAGAGCACTGGGGGGGGCTAAAAGTGTGGGGTGGTGAAGAGCACTGGGGGGGGCAGAAAAACAGTGGTGGAGAGCACAGGGGCTGGAGAGTACTGGGGGGGTACAAAGAGCAGGGGGGAGTGGAGAGCAATGTGGGGAGCTTGAGAGCACCAGTGGGGGCCAGAAAGAACAGGGGTGGAAAGCATGGGGGACTGGAGAGCACTATGGGGGGTGGAGAGCACTGGTAGGGTTGGAGAGCACATGGGTGGGGGCAAAATGCAGGGGGGAGTGGAGAGTACAGGGGTGGAGAGTGCTGGGGGGGCAAAAACAGGGGTGGAGAGCACAGGGGGTAGAGAGCACTGAGGAGGCTGGAGAGCACCAGGGGGCCAGAAAGAACAAGAGTGGGGAGAATGGGGGGCTGGAGAGCACTGGGTGGGGGCTGGAGAGTGATGTGGAGAGATGGAGAGCACTGGGGGGAGAGAAAGAACAGGGGGGAGAGCACTGGGGGGAGTGGAGAGCACTGGGGGGGAAGAACAGTGGGGAGAGCACTGGGGGGGGAAATAACAGGAGGGAGAGCACTGGGGGGGAGAACGGGGGGAGCACCGGGGGGGGAGAGCACTGGGATGAGAGAATGGGGGGGTGAGCACTGGGGGGAAAGGAGAGCACTGGGGGGAAGAGCACTGGGGGGAAATAACAGGGGGGAGAGCACAGGGGGGAGCACTGGGGTGAGAGAACGGGGGGAGAGCACTGGGGGGGGGGAAGCACTGTGGTGGGAAAACAGGGGGGAGAGCACGGGGGAACAGGGGGGGAACTGGGGGGGAAAAGGGGAGGAGAGCACTGGGGAGAGTGGCTAGAGAGGGACGGGGAAAGCTGGAGAGGGGGGCAAGAAGAACAGGGGAGGAGAGCACTGGGGGGGGGCATGGAGCACAAGGTGCACTGGGGACAGTAAAATAAGTTGGATAGGAGAATTGGCAGGGGGGCCCCCTGCAGCACCCCCCCCCCCGTCGATCCTCCTATCCAGGCACTGTGGCACACAGGGCGGACTGTATGGGCAGCATCTCATCCTATGGATCACAGCGCTGGATGGCTCTGTGTTTGCCGGCTGCTCTGTAACACAGTCCCGCCCCCCTCGTGCGATAGGTGGAACGTTGATTCTATCTACTATCACACAAACTGGTCTGGAGGGGAGGGACTGTGTTACAGAGCAGCCGCCGAACAGAGAGCCAGCCAGCTCCGTGTGAACCGCAGGAGAGAGCGGAGGATGCAGCCGCAACTAAAAGCGGCACCAGGGCAGGCGGCCTACCGGGAAATTTCCCGGTATCCCGGTAGGCCAGGCCGGCCCTGTCTGAGACCAATTAAAATAACAACACCAAAAAAAAAAAAAGTAATTTGGAGATTTTGAGGAGACTGAGAGGAGGAGGCCGAGAGCAAAGGAAGGGACTTTTTGAATTAAGAATTCATACTTGAATAGTATTTTATTTTATTTTTTACCTAGAGTTTAGTGTCACTTTAAGAATGCCTGGGGCCCATTGTATTTGACTTGTAGAAAGGGTAAACGCTGCCAGCTAAAAGTCACTCTTTCACTTTCCTGCACAATATATTCAGCACGCTTAGAATGTCATTGTGTACACAGTGCTGTTCATAATCTATTTATACATCGCTATAACTCATAATTAGTCATGGCTTTTCTGACCTATGAATTTACAACTATAAGCAGACAGAAATGACAGGAAGCTGAACTAGGCTTACTGGGTTTTACTCATTGCCCATACAGAGGGATGACATCCAATGGTGTCTGGCGAATACAGACTGCTGAGGATCCATAATACAGCCATAAAATAAGGATTTAGAGTATCTCACAAAAGTGAGTACACCCCTCACATTTTTGTAAATATTTTATTATATCTTTTCATGTGACAACACTGAAGAAATTACACTCTGCTACAATATAAAGTAGTGATTGTACAGCTTGTACAGTGTAAACTTGTTGTCCCCTCAAAATAACTCAACACAGAAATTAATGACCACAAAAGTGGGTACACCCCTAAGTGAAAATGTCCAAATTTGGCTCAATTAGCCATTTTCCCTCCCCGGTGTCATGTGACTTGTTAGTGTTACAAGGTCTCAGGTCTCTCTCATACTGGTCACTGGAAGTTCAACATGGCAAAAGGGGGAGGGTTATGCCTATATATCAAGAATAATGTACAAGTGAATGTGAGAGATGACATCACTAAGGGAGCTAGGGAGGAGGTGGAAACCTTATGGGTAGAGCTTCAAAGGGATGAAGCTAAGGGGAAAATAATATTGGGAGTATGCTATAGGCCCCCTAACCTGAGGAAGGAAGGGGAGACAGATCTCCTATTAGTGATGGACGAACGTTTCGCCCGGCGGTCGTTTCGCGGCGAATTTCCGACATTCGCGGTCCGCACGTTCGAACGCCTTTTTCCGTCGTTCGCCGCGGCGGACTTACGTGTTTAATGTATACAAGAACTTTAACCTTTGGTGACACGTTTATCATGTGATACAGGACAGCCAATTGAGACATGACAGCACATGGACACTTGGACATTCCCCCTAACCTATAAATACACCCGATCCGGTGGCCATTTTACATTCTTTCTTCTGTTACGATAGGGACAGGTTCCTGTGTGGAGTAGGGAGAGATAAACCACTAGCTATTTGGTACACAAAAGTTCTTTTCAGGACTGGTATAGGTGTTAGGTGTTGATAGGTTTGCTGTGCTGCTGATTCTTGCAGCAGCCTGAGTGTCTTTTGTTAGTTTAGAGAAAGGGAAAGGACGGTGTATGCTACAGGGACAGCCAGATTAGTCTTTCATCATCATCATCATCATCATCATCATTAGCTGTTACTATCAAGGTCCACAAAAGAGCTGTTCCAGTAACCACTAATCGTTCTCTTTTTTTGCCAATTTGTATAGGGACAGGAAGGAAGCAGTGTTGTCAGGCAGTGAGGGTAATTTTAAAGACTTGCTGTTATTATTAGTTCCACAAAGGTTCTTTTCAGGACTGGTATCAGTGGTACAGTAATAGGCTTGTACATGTATAATATTCTTTCTTCCAAATATAGAAAGGATATTATACTTGACTGCTGCCCTTCTGCTGCAGTCTGCTAAACATTCACAACTCACTTGTTCCACAAAAGTTCTTATAAGGACTGGTAACTTGGTATAGGGTGCTACGGTACATAGGCTTGAGTGCGGTACAGTCTGCTGTTCTGTAAGGACCGCTATCGGTCCACAATAGATAGGGTTGACGTGCACCACTGCTGACCGCTGCCCTATACTGCAGCAGTCCTTCAGCGGTATAGGGACTGACGTACAGTCTGCTAATCACTAACACACAACCTGCTTGTTCCACAAAAGTTCTTATAAGGACTGGTAACTTGGTATAGGGTGCTATGGTACATAGGCTTGAGTGCGGTACAGTCTGCTGTTCTGTAAGGACCGCTATCGGTCCACAATAGATAGGGTTGACGTGCACCACTGCTGACCGCTGCCCTATACTGCAGCAGTCCTTCAGCGGTATAGGGACTGACGTACAGTCTGCTAAACACTAATACACAACCTGCTTGGTCCACAAAAGTTCTTATAAGGACTGGTAACTTGGTATAGGGTGCTACGGTACATAGGCTTGAGTGCGGTACAGTCTGCTGTTCTGTAAGGACCGCTATCGGTCCACAATAGATAGGGTTGACGTGCACCACTGCTGACCGCTGCCCTATACTGCAGCAGTCCTTCAGCGGTATAGGGACTGACGTACAGTCTGCTAAACACTAATACACAACCTGCTTGGTCCACAAAAGTTCTTATAAGGACTGGTAACTTGGTATAGGGTGCTACGGTACATAGGCTTGAGTGCGGTACAGTCTGCTGTTCTGTAAGGACCGCTATAGGTCCACAATAGATAGGGTTGACGTGCACCACTGCTGACCGCTGCCCTATACTGCAGCAGTCCTTCAGCGGTATAGGGACTGACGTACAGTCTGCTAAACACTAATACACAACCTGCTTGGTCCACAAAAGTTCTTATAAGGACTGGTAACTTGGTATAGGGTGCTACGGTACATAGGCTTGAGTGCGGTACAGTCTGCTGTTCTGTAAGGACCGCTATAGGTCCACAATAGATAGGGTTGACGTGCACCACTGCTGACCGCTCACCTATACTGCAGCAGTCCTTCAGCGGTATAGGGACTGACGTACAGTCTGCTAATCACTAACACACAACCTGCTTGTTCCACAAAAGTTCTTATAAGGACTGGTAACTTGGTATAGGGTGCTACGGTACATAGGCTTGAGTGCGGTACAGTCTGCTGTTCTGTAAGGACCGCTATCGGTCCACAATAGATAGGGTTGACGTGCACCACTGCTGACCGCTGCCCTATACTGCAGCAGTCCTTCAGCGGTATAGGGACTGACGTACAGTCTGCTAAACACTAATACACAACCTGCTTGGTCCACAAAAGTTCTTATAAGGACTGGTAACTTGGTATAGGGTGCTACGGTACATAGGCTTGAGTGCGGTACAGTCTGCTGTTCTGTAAGGACCGCTATCGGTCCACAATAGATAGGGTTGACGTGCACCACTGCTGACTGCTGCCCTATACTGCAGCAGTCCTTCATCGGTATAGGGACTAAGAGTTTTGTCACAGGGTCATTTAAAAAATGACAGGCAGAGGAAGAGGCAGGCCCTTCCGCAGGGGTGGTAGGGGTAGGGCAGGAGCAACAGGCTTGAGCCAAAGTGGGAAGTTGCAGAAGGTGCGTTCAATTACTTTAAAGGATGCACCAGACTTGGTTGAGTGGCTCGCTCAGCCTTACTCTTCTGCACCCTCCTCATCCTCTCGATCTGCACCCTCTTCTTCACTCTCTGCTATGTGCACCCCCAAAGACACTACCACCAACAACACGACCACCACCACCACCACCACATACCTTCCGCTTGAGTCACTGGAATTATTTTCCGATCCATATCAAGAGGACATTTCTGATGCGCAGCCACTCTTGGTATTGGATCAGGAAGAGGAGGTAGCAACAAGCGCTACTCAGCAGTCTGACGACAGTACCCAGATCAGCCCAAGGAGGAGGTTGGTCCCCGGTGTTGCTGCCTACTCCGAGATCTCTACTTATAGCGGTGGGGAAGGTGACGTTGATGATGACGTGTCTAGTGATGTCACGTGGGTGCCCACAAGAGAGGAAGAGGAGGGGAGTTCAGAGGGAGATATGGACCAGCAGATAGGGAGGAGAAGCAGCAATGACTTACATTGCACAGCAGGGACAAAGCAGACTGCAAATGTATCAGGAGCGAGTCATCGACCATGTACGGTCACATCTGGCGCTCCCAGGACACCGGCACATGGCTCCGCAGTGTGGGCTTTTTTTAACGTGTCCGCTGCTGACAATAGCGTTGCCATCTGCAATCTTTGCAGTCAACGCGTTAGTCGCGGTAAGCCCAATACTCACCTAGGGACGACCGCCTTAAGAAGGCACATGAGCAGCCATCACCGAGCCCAGTGGGAGCAACGGAACACACAAAGCCACACTGCAGGCTCTCACCGTCCAGCCTCGTCTTCTACTTCTCCTTCTCCTCTCTCCTCACAATTGTCCTCCACTCCACCTTCCATCACGCCAAGCTCACATTTTTCTGCAAAAAGGCAGGCTTCCGTGGGCCTAATGTTTGAGCGTAAAAAAATGATGACGCCGGATAACCCTCTTGCCCAACGGTTGGCGGCTGGCTTGTCAGAACTCATAGCCCGCCAACTACTGCCATATAAACTGGTGGACTCGGAGGCCTTTCGCAAATTTGTGGCCATTGGAACACCACAATGGAAGGTCCCAGGAAGGAAGTATTTCTCAGAGAAGGGCATCCCAGAGCTATATGGCCATGTTCAGCGGCAAGTGAATGTATCTCTGGCACACAGTGTCGGTGCCAAGATACATCTGACCACAGACACGTGGTCTAGCAAACACGGGCAGGGAAGGTATATCAGTTTTACTGCCCACTGGGTGAACCTTCTGACGGCCGTCAAGCATGTAACCCGTGGCACCCGTGTAGATTTGGTTTTACCGCCACGGATTGCATGCAGGCCTGACTCTTCTTCTCCTCCTCCTACTCCATCCTCCTCCCTCTCCTCCTCAGCTGCCTCCTCCTTTTCCGCTGCTAGCGTCTCTTCCGCTGCACCGCCCAAGCTCCCCAGAACCTATTCCACATGCCAGGTGAGACGTTGCCATGCCGTGCTGCGTCTGTTGTGCCTGGAAGCAAAGAGCCACACTGGCCCGGCACTCCTTTCAGCTTTGCGTTCACAGGCAGATGAGTGGCTAACACCGCTCAATTTGACAGTTGGTAAAGTGGTGTGTGACAACGGTGCCAATCTGCTTAGCGCATTGAAACAGGGCAAAATCACGCACGTGCCGTGCATGGCACACGTCTTAAACTTGGTCGTGCAGCGATTCCTTGTCAAATACCCTGGGGTCCAGGACATCTTGCGGCAGGCAAGGAAAATCTCGGCCCATTTCAGAAGATCTTACACGGCCATGGCTCGCCTTGCTGACATTCAGCGGCGACACCATCTGCCGGTCAGACGTCTTATTTGCGATTGCCCGACGCGATGGAACTCAACCTTCTATATGCTTGATAGGCTGCTCCAGCAGAAACGTGCAGTTAACGTCTACCTGTATGAACTCTGCGAAAGAAACGGTTCTGGGGAGCTGGGTTTTTTTTCACCGCGCCAGTGGCTGCTCATGCGCGACACATGCAGACTTCTGCGGCCATTTGAGGAGATCACCAAACTGGTCAGTCGCAGCCATGGCGCCATCAGTGACATGGTACCTTATGCCTTCTTTCTGGAGCGTGCATTGCGTCGTGTCATTGATCAGGCTGTGGAGGAGCAGGAGCGGGAAGATGAGGAAGTCGCAATGCTGGATGAATTCCCAGGGGGGGCTACTCTATCTGAGACAAGTCAACAACAGGAGTCTGATGAGGAGTCAGAGGAGGATGGTGCCGGGGCGGATGAGCAGGAGCAAGAAGAGCATGCTTTAAACCTTTCTGGGATCCCTGTTGTGCGAGGATGGGGAGAGGAGAATGAAGAGGACGACATTATCCTGGATGATGAGCAGGAGCCAGGCCACCACACCGCTTCCACTTTAGTGCAAATGGGGGCCTTCATGCTCCAGTGTTTTAATAGGGACCCCCGTATAAAAAGCATGAGGGTCAAGGACCAGTACTGGGTGGCAACGTACTTAGACCCCCGGTACAAACACAAAATGGCGGAAATGTTACCGCCGTCGCAGAGGGCTGTCAGAATGCAGCACTTCCAGGCCTTGCTTCGAGAAATGCTGCATTCTGCTTTTGCGTGCGCTGGCAGAGGAGCAATTCCCACTCCCAGAGAAGGATTTGCGGGTACCAATCCAACAGCGCCTGCAAGAAGAGGCCGGTTTGAAGATGTGTTGGTGACTTCGGATATGAGGTCATTCTTTCAGCCGACCCATCGACAGGTGTCATCCGGATCCAGCATCAGGGAACGCCTAGACCGTCAGGTGTCCGACTACATTGGGTTAACGGCCGATGTGGACGCTCTGAGGAGTGATGAACCCCTAGACTACTGGGTGGGCAGGCTTGACCTCTGGCCAGAGCTTGCCCAATTTGCAATCGAACTGTTGGCTTGCCCCTCATCCAGTGTCCTGTCCGAAAGGACGTTCAGCGCAGCAGGGGGGATTGTGACCGATAAGCGTACTCGCCTAGCTCACGACAGTGTTAACTACCTCACATTTCTAAAAATGAATGAGGCATGGATCTCGGAGGAATTCAACACATGTGACCAGTAGACCATGTATATGTCTATAAACTATTTTTTTAATCAAGCACACAGACCTTCTTAATTCATTTGGCTCACTTCCTTGACCCAAAAAAGCACACCGTACTATATGCCCCTACCCTCCTCTTTGAAGAGGTTGAGCGGTGTCATATTTCTACTGGGGCTGCTTATGATATCCCTGTGCTGTGCTGACTTCCTCCTGGGGGTTCTTATTATGAAGGGATCACACTATCCCTGTGCTGTGCTGACTTCCTCCTGGGGGTTCTTATTATGAGGGGATCACACCATCCCTGTGCTGTGCTGACTTCCTCCTGGGGCTGCTTACGGTGCTGCTGTCAGTGCTGTATGTCACGGTGCTGCTGTCAGCGCTGTATGTCACGGTGCTGCTGTCAGCGCTGTATGTCACGGTGCTGCTGTCAGCGCTGTATGTCACGGTGCTGCTGTCAGCGCTGTATGTCACTGTGCTGCTGTCAGCGCTGTATGTCACGGTGCTGCTGTCAGCGCTGTATGTCACGGTGCTGCTGTCAGCGCTGTATGTCACGGTGCTGCTGTCAGCGCTGTATGTCACGGTGCTGCTGTCAGCGCTGTATGTCACGGTGCTGCTGTCAGCGCTGTATGTCACGGTGCTGCTGTCAGTGCTCTGTATTACGGTGCTGCTGTCAGATGCCTC
This sequence comes from Lithobates pipiens, assembly GCF_037356315.1. Lineage (NCBI taxonomy): Eukaryota > Metazoa > Chordata > Amphibia > Anura > Ranidae > Lithobates > Lithobates pipiens. The sequence goes on from NW_027507903.1 coordinate 584,025,375, forward strand.
TATCACGGTGCATGTGTCATTCCGGTATGTCACGCTGCTGGTGATCATCTCCTGCACCCTCTTCTTTGCCTACCCTGGTCCCTGACCTTCCCTCTCCTCCATTGCCTTCATTAGCTCCATAGTCCTGAATTGTTAGAACAATTTCCCAAATAAAATAAAAATGCTTGTAGTTATCGATCCCAAATTCACCTCATACATGTATTATGTCATTGTCCAGATGGTGGGACTACGTTTTACCCCCTAATAATTACCACGTGGCCGCAAATTCGACATGAAGGTTTGCAAAGTTCGCCTCCCATTGAAGTCAATGGGGCCCGCGGCGAACGTTCGGTTTCGCGAACGTTTGGGTCCGTTCGCATTTCGCTTTCGCGAAACGTCCCGTCGGAAGTTCGTCCATCACTATCTCCTATCACAATTTGGATTAGCAGCAAGGATGGGAAGTGTTATCATAATCGGGGATTTTAATTATCCAGACATAAACTGGGCGGAGGGAACCGCTCATTCATCTAAGGCTCGCCAGTTCCTAAATGTCTCGCAGGACAATTTTATGGGTCAGATGGTAGATTTAGAAATAAAGCGTTACTGGATCTTCTGATTACCAACAATACAGACCTGATCACGGATGTGGAAATATGGGGAAATATGGGGCAATTTAGGTAACAGCGATCACAGGTCAATTGGCTTCCGTATAAATCATACAAATAGGAAACATAAGGGGAGTACAAAGACACTGAATTTCAAAAGAGCCAACTTCCCTAAACTACAAACCTTACTAGAAGGCATAAATTAGAATAAAATCTTAGGAACAAAGAACATGGAGAAGAGATAGGTTTGCTTTAGGAGCATATTAAATAAGGGCATTAGCCAATGCATCCCATTGGGTAATAAATTTAAAAGAGTGAACAAAAGTCCTGGATGGTTTAACTCCAATGTAAAAATGCAAATAAAAGCAAAGGAGAAGGCCTTCAAAAAATACAAGGTTGAGGGATCATCATCAGTATTCAGACTTTATAAAGAATGCAATAAGAATAAGATAGAACATGAAAGACACACAGCGGAGGAGAGCAAAAAAAAATCCCAAGAAATTCTTTAAGTATGTAAACAGTAAAAAACTGAGGACAAACCATATTGGTCCCATAAAGAATGAGGAAGGACATCTGGTTACAAAGGATGGGGAGATGGCGAAGGTATTACATTTATTCTTCTCCTCTGTCTTCACAAGGGAATCGGGGGGCTTCAGTAACCAAAACTGCATTGTTTATCCTCATGACACATCACAGGAAGCCCCTCCATGGTTAACTGAGGACAGAATTAAAATTAGACTTGGGAAACTTAACATTAATAAATCACCGGGAGCAGATGGTTTGCACTCGAGGGTACTTGGGGATCTCAGTCAAGTAATTGCCACACAATTGTTCCTAATTTTTACTGACAGTCTACTGACTGAAATGGTACCAGATGATTGGAGAAAAGCCAATGTAGCACCAATTTTTTAAAAAGGGCCCAAATTACATCCCTGGGAATTACAGACGTATCTTATGTAAACTCTTGGAGGGGATAAGGGACTATATACAAGATTTTAGTAATGAGAACGGTATCATTAGCAGTAATCAGCATGGATTCATGAAGAATCGTTCTTGCCAAACCAATACACTAACCTTCTATGAGGAGGTGAGTTGCCAGCTAGATAAAGGAAGGCCCCTAGACATGGTGTATCTGTATTTTGCAAAAGCATTTGACACAGTCCCCATAAATGTTTATGTACAAAGTAAGGACCGTTGGCATGGACCATAGGGTGAGTACATGGATTGAAACCTGGCTACAAGGGTGAGTTCAGAGGGTGGTGATAAATGGGGAGTACTTGGAATGGTCAGGGGTGGGTAGTGGGGTCCCCCAGGGTTCTGTGCTGGGGCCAATCCTATTTAATTTGTTCATAAACGACCTGGAGGATGGGATAAACTGTTCAATCTCTGTATGTGCGGACAATACTAAGCTAAGCAGGGCAATAACTTCTCCGCAGGATATTGAAACCTTGCAAAAAGATCTGAACAAATTAATGGGGTGGGCAACTACATGGCAAATGAGGTTCAATGTAGAAAAATGTAAAATAATGCATTTGGGTGGCACAAATATGAATGCAATCTATACACTGGGGGGAGAACCTCTGGGGGAATCTAGTATGGAAATGGACCTGGGGGTCCTAGTAGATGATAGGCTCAGCAATGGCATGCAATGCCAAGCTGCTACTAACAAAGCAAACAGAATATTGACATGCATTAAAAAGGGGATCAACTCCACAGATAAAATGATAAGTCTCCCGCTCTACAAGACTCTGGTCTGGCCGCACCTGGAGTATGCTGTCCATTTCTGGGCACCAGTCCTCAGGAAGGATGCACTGGAAATGGAGCGAGTACAAAGATGGGTGTAGCTCCGACTCCTGAAGAGCACTCGCTATATGTTTTGAAAGTTAATGTTTCACCTGAACTGCAGTTTGGTTTGGGTACAATTGTTCTAAATTTTGACCTCAGCATCAGTCTGACTGGACTATAGGATGTTCAGCCTGGCCATAGGGGGCACTGTCTCTTCTGGCAGGTATGGAACCACAGTCTGGTTGGGTGCTTTAAGGTTATTTTCTTTCGCAGCCCGCCCGGTGGGAGTGTCACTCTTGCTGTGCTTTCTGGGAGAGGGTACTTAAGATGCAGATGTCACGTGGTTTGGGGTTCCGGTCCAGAAGTGTGTTCTAACTCCATGGTCCTGGTCCTCCTGACCAGCCCCCAGGAAGGCTATGGCCTGGGGTGCGGATCCACACGACTTATTGTCTCGGGGCTGGCTAGCCCAAGGCAAGGAAATGAAAGAAGCATTCCGAGGTGGTCTGGTGCCATCTCCAGTAGTTGAAGAGGCCCAGTAACTTCGTAGCTATCCAGGGGAGGACTCTTCAGAAGAAGGCCACGTACGGGTTGGCTTCTTAGCAAGAGCCTGGTGGGGCTGAAGTACCTAAGTGAATCCAGTCTCGTGGGTATCGCCAAACTGGCTGAAAGATCCAGGTATCACACGAGTGTTCTACAAGTTTTAGTTTCCTGCATGTTCTACAACAATGTCTGTGGCAGAGACTTGTTCCTGAGTTAAGCACCTTGTTGGCTGCTAGGCCTTGTGAGAGAGGGACTGTCCAACTTGAGTTATCATCCAGCTGTGAATGGCTATTCTCTGGATTTAGTCAAAGTAAGCAAGTCCTTTATTATTGACTTTGACACTAAAAGTACCTGAACTTTATTCCTAACCCTCTGATCCTATTTTAAGAGACTGTTCGTTCACTACGGTTTTTTGCAAATAAAAATCCCTTTATGCTGATCTGTCGTCAGTCTCTAAGGTTACTGGGCCATCTACCAAGGGACACCCCTAGACACAAATCAAGGAGGAGAAGGTAACGGTAAGCCCAAATAAAAGCAGCAGCTCCTTCGGGGGTTAGTGCTACAAGGGCAACAAAGCTAATAAAGGGTCTGGAGGATATTAGTTATGAGGAAAGATTGCGAGCACTGAACTTATTCTCTCTGAAGAAGAAACACTTGAGAGGGGATTTTATTTCAATATACAAATACCATACTGGTGACCCCACAATAGGGATAAAACTTTTTCGCAAAAGGGAGTTTAACAAGACTCATGGCCACTCATTAAAATTAGAAGAAAAGAGGTTTAACCTTAAACTACATAGAGGGTTCTTTACTGTAAGAGCAACAAGGATGTGGAATTCCCTCCCACAGGCAGTGGTTTCAGCGGGGGGCATTGATAGTTTCAAGAAACTAGTAGATAAGCATCTGAACGACCGCAACATACAGGGATATACAATGTAATAGTGACATATAATCACGCACATAGATTGGACTTGATGGACTTGTGTCTTTTTTCAACCTCACCTACTATGTAACTATGTAAGACCCTGAAACTGCGGTGCAGCATGGTGACCAAGACCATACAGATGTTTAACAGGACAGGTTCCACTCAGAACAGGCCTCGCCATGGTCGATCAAAGAAGTTGAGTGCACATGCTCAGCGTCATATCCAGAGGTTGTCTTTGGGAAATAGACTATGAGTGCTGCCAGCATTGCTGCAGAGGTTGAAGGGGTGGGGGGGATCAGCCTGTCAGTGCTCAGACCATACGCCGTACACTGAATCAAATTGGTCTGCATGGCTGTCGTCCCAGAAGGAAGCCTCTTCTAAAGATGATGCACAAGAAAGCCGTAAATAGTTTGCTGAAGACAAGCAGACTAGGGACATGGATTACTGGAACCATGTCCTGTGGTCTGATAGGACCAAGATAAACTTATTTGGTTCAGATGGTGTCAAGCGTGTATGGCGGCAACCAGGTGAGGAGTACAAAGACAAGTGTGCCTTGCTTACAGTCAAGCATGGTGGTGGGGGTGTCATGGTCTGGGGCTGCACGAGTGCTGCTGGCACTAGGGAGCTACAGTTCTTTGAGGGAACCATGAATACCAACATGTAGACCCTTTTCACACTTTGCAGGTGCTAAAGTGCTTAAAATAGCACCTGCAAAGCGCCCTGAAAGAGCAGCTCCTGTCTCTCTCATAGGAAAGGCTTTCACTCTGGAGCGGTGCGCTGTCAGGACTCTAAAAAAAGTCCTGCTAGGAGCATCTTTGGAGCGGTGTGTATACCGCTCCTCCACCACTCCGGCCCATTGAAATCAATGGGCAGCGCGGCTATCCCGCTGGCAAAGCACTGCTGGAGCATCGCTTTGCGGGTTGTTTTAACCCTTTCTCGGCCGTTAGTGGGGGTAAAAGTGCCCCGCTAGTGGCCGAATAGCGCTGCAAAATTGACGGTAAAGCGCCGACGCACCCACCGCCCCAGTGTGAAAGGGGCTATACTGTGAAATACTGAAGCAGAGTATGATCCCCTCCCTTCGGAGACTGGGCCGCAGGGAAGTATTTCAACATGATAACGACCCCAAACACATCTCCAAGATGACCACTGCCTTGCTAAAGAAGCTGAGGTTAAAGGTGATGGACTGGCCAAGCATGTCTCCAGACCTAAACCCTATTGAGCATCTGTGGGGCATCCTCTAAATATCCACCAGCTTCATAATGTCATCATGGAGTGGCAACCTGTGAAGCTCTGGTGAACTTCATGCCCAAGAGGGTTAAGGCAGTGCTGGAAAATAATGGTGGCCACACAAAATATTGGTACTTTGGGCCCAATTTGGACATTTTCACGTAGACGTGCACTCATTTTGTTGCCATCAGTTTAGACATTAATGGCTGTGTGTTGTGTTATTTTTAGGGGACAGCAAATTTACACTGTTATACAAGCTGTACACCCACTACTTTACATTGTAGCAAAGTGTAATTTCTTCAGTTTTGTCACATGTTGGGGGAGGGGGGGGGGGCTGCAGTGTTCCCTTATTGTTGGGCTACAGACTGGCAGTTGCACCCCACACTGGAACACTAAGCATTCCAGCACTGGGTATTGTTTGATTAGGTTTTACAAGTAGGTACTGTAGTGTGGATCATTGTGCCCATAAGACAGAGCAGCAGTAGACTTGCTGACAGTAAGGGTGCCCACTGGGCCTCCTAGCTCCCCCACTGCACTTATTTCTTCCCACTGACAACAATGTTAGAGCATCTTTTTCCTCCTTCTGACCAATAATACCAGAGTGTTCTTATTTCTACTGACCACTAAACAAGGCCAGTATGTGCGGGGAGCAGGATTTGGGGGCAGGAGTGAGTTGTTGTGATTGAATTTTTATTTTGACTGTGTGTGTGGCCAAAGCTTGTGTAGCGCTGGTACTCCTGAAGAGTACACGCTATGTTTGTAAATTTAGTTTTTCCCTAAGATTATAGTTGGGTCTTGGGGTTAATTTCACTAAATTGTGATTCTGGCATCAGTTTGGCTGGACTGTACTATGTTCTGCCTGGTCATAGGTGTGGGTATCACCTTTGACAGGCATTGGAACGCAGTCTGGTTGGACGCATTGGGTGCCAATCTCTCTCTCTGAGCCAATCAGTGGGTGCATTGTCTCGCTGTGTATTCCGGGAGAGGGTACTTAAGGTGCTGAAGTCACGTGGTTCTGGGTTCCGGTCTAGAAGTATGCTCTGACTCCATGGTCCTGGTTCTCCTGACCAGCCCCCAGAGGCCCTCATGGCCTGGGGTGCGGATCCATCCGTTTCCGAGTCTCGGGACTGGCTAGTCTGAGGCGCAGTAACTGGAAGGAGGATTAAAAGGTCGTCCGGTGCTGTCTTGGGTTTGGAGATGCCCAGCAACTCAAAACGCAACCAGGGGAGGACTCTTCAGAAGAGGCCCATGCACGAGACTGGCTGCTCGGTAAGAGCTGGAAGCTGAGCTGTAAGGACACCAAGTAAATCCGCATACTTATGGTATCGCCGGACCGGCTGCAAGATACTCGTACTGTAAGAAAGTTCATAATTTCATCCATCGGTTACAACTAAGTTCCTGTGAGAGACTATGTGTTCATCTAAAGTTTTACAAACCAAGTCTGTGGCAGAGACTTTGCTAAGTTTGAATCACTTGTCGGCTGCTAAATCCATGAACCAGGATTTATCCGACAGTTGAAATATCCAGTTGCGGGTGGCTATTCCTGTGATCATATAGAGATAGACATTTCAAGTGTCAGCAGTTTTCCAAATGAGTATCTGAGCTTTCCTACCCACACTCTCTATTCCCAACTGAGAAACTGTGGTTTGTTCAACGTTTTATGCAAATAAAAATTCCTCAAAAGGGATTCAAGTGTCAGTCTCTGCAGTTATTGGGCCATCAACCACGGGAACCCCTAGACAAGAACTATGAGGTGGAGAAGGTAAACGGTAAGCCCAGCAAAACCAGCCGCTCCTTGGGGAGTCAGTGCTACACTTGTCTTGCTGTTTTAACCACTTGCCGCCCGCCCATAGGCAAATGACGGCAGCAAAGTGGTTTCAAAATCCTGACTGGATGTCATAGGACGTCCTCCGGGGGCGCGCATTGCGGCGATCATTGTTGCGGGGTGTCAGTCTGACACCCCACAACTACGATCTCGGTAAAGAGTCTCAGACGGAGACTCTTTACCACGTGATCAGCCGTGTCCAATCACGGCTGATCACAGTGTAAATAGGAAGAGACGGTGATCGGCTTTTCCTCACTCGCGTCTGTCAGACTCAAGTAGAGGAGAACCGATCGGCTGCTCCTCTGACAGGGGGGGTCTGTGCTGATCGATTATCAGAGCAGCCCCCTGAGGATGCCCACACTGGACCACCAGGGACGCCACCAGACCACCAGGGATGCCCAGCACCAGGTATGCCACCCTAGACCACCAGGGATGCCAGTCAGTGCCCACAATGGATGTCAATCAGTGCCCACAATGGATGCCAATCAGTGCCCACAATGGGCATCACTGATTGGCATGCATTATTGTTTGGCACTGATTGGCATCCATCAGTACAATACAATACCGCCTATCAGTGCCCATCCGTGCCACCTATCAGTGCCCATCCATGCTGCCTATCAGTGCCCATCCATGCTGCCTATCAGTGCTATCCATGCCCATCTGTGCCGCCTATCCATGCCCATCTGTGCCGCCTATCCATGCCCATTCGTGCTGCCTATCCATGCCAATCCGTGCCAGCTATCAGTCCCAATTTGTGCCACCTATCAGTGTCAGCATTTTATTGCACATTGATTTAAAGTTAGCCTTTTTTAAGTATTTGAGGTGTGACAATTTAATTCTCAGAATGGTCTGTAAAAACAATGTTTGTGGAGGAGCATTGTCGTGGTGAAGAGTTCCGGTCCTTTCCTCCAAACAGATTCCCATAACCTTTTTCAGAATTTCCATGTAACTTTCTTTCTTGTTAAAAAAAAAATATTTTTGAATAACATTGTTGGTCAACCATTGTACCATGTTCTATAAATTCATAGTGAACTATCCCGTTGCGATAAAAAAAACAAAAAACACACCAGCATGAGTGTACAATGGTCCACTCTGCCCACATTTGCATCCGTCCTTTTAGTTATTGGCTGTCCACTTATTGTGTCATCGCGGTCATTTTCCTGTCCCTCTTTAAGCCTCCTATGCCGTTCACAAACACTTTTTTCTTCATAGAAATGTTCGCCGTAAGCCTGTTGTAATAGAGCTAAAGTTTCACTCTCACTTTTACCAATTTTCGCACAAAATTTGATGTTAAAAAAGACTGCTCCAGATTTCTTTCACTCGTTTTCCACCAACATTGAAACGCACGCGTGCTATTTCTTCTACTACTCTGTAAAGACTGAACCAAATGGTCTGCGACCCAGGCGAGTGTTAAGCCCCATACACACTATCAGATTTTCTGCTGATTTTTGTCTTCAGATTTACCAAAACCATGTAGTGCAAGGGCCCGCCTGATTGCATACAAATTGAAACTCCTCAGGTTTGACCTCATTATATGGTTTTGGTAAATCTGAAGGAAAAAAATCAGCAGAAAATCTGATAGTGTGTATGGGACTTAAGTGAGAATACGTCAGAACCTGCTCAAATGGCTGTGTGACTCACCATCATAGTGCTATGTCACGAGCATTCCAGGAATTAAATTGTCACTCCGTACATTATGGCACTTTAATCCAAACTTAGAACATCAATGCTTCACGTTAAATGATTCTAAAGGTTTGTTTTTTTTTAAATAACAAACATGTCACACTTACCTGCTCTGTGCAATAGCTTTGCACAGAGCAGCCCCACTACTCTTCTTCTCAGGTCCCCCCGCCGGTGCTCCTGGCTCCTCCCCCTTGACCAGTGTCTCCAATAGCAAGCTGCTTGCTATAAGGGCACTGAGGCATATTCGCTCCGGGACCCACTCTATGCATCCATAAGACATATAGTTGTTGATTTACTAAAGCTTAGAGTGCAAAATCTAATGCAGCTCTGCACAGAAACAAATCAGCTTCCAGGTTTTATTGTCCAAGCTTAATTGAACAACCTGAAGTTAGAAGCTGATTAGCTACCATGCACAGCTGCACCAGATTTTACAGATTTTACACTCTCCAGTTTTAGTAAATCAACCCCACAGAGCCAGGGCCGGTGCTACCACTAGGCAAACTAGGCAGCCGCCTAGGGCGCACTGCTACCTAGGGGCGCCCGGCTGCTGGTTTCCCTCCGCGTTTGCATGCTATGCAGGCTGAAGCATGTAACTAACTCAGTCTGACCAGTAGTGCAATTAGAGGTGCAGCACAGCACTGGAGCCGGCGCTAGAGGAAGCAGAACCAATGCTTCCTGTATAGAGGCCTCTTCTGTCACATGGGCAGGGGTGGAGTCAGGGGTGGAGCCAATGGGGGCGGCAAAATTAGGTTTCGCCTAGGGTGTCAAAAATCCTTGCACCAGCCCTGCACAAAGCCATGGCTCAGCCCCGCACCATGCTCTCTCCTCATTGGCTCCCTGGGTTGTGATTGACAGCAGTGGGAGCCAATGGCTCCCGCTGCTACGTTTCAGCCAATAAGGGGAAAGAGACCGGGGCCAGGCGAGGCTCCTGTGCACATGGTTGGATCAAGAGGGTGCTGAGGTGAGTATTAGGGGGGATGTAGGGGGAGCAGCACATAGAAGGTTTTTTTTTTTTATCTTATTGCGCAGAACGCATGAAGGAAAAAAACTTTCAGCATTTACAGCCACTTTAAAAAAATGAATTTTATGTGTTTGTAGGTACCAACATCAATTATAAGTGTGAATGAAACTAAGACAAAAAAACAATTACTAAAACACACTTCTGATAAGAGAAATAGTTGAGTCGCCCACAGCAACCAAATTCTATTATTTTTCTGAAGGAATTTAAAAAATGAAAATAAAACATTTAACGACTACTATGGACAATGTCAATGATGGTTGAATTCAGAAGTGTGGGACGGATTAAATTAAAACCTAAAAGCAATTGAAATACTTTTAGTAGTTAAAAGGTACATTTGAATATACAAATCTATAAATCAGATCCAGGAGATTGTGGATGAAAGAGAAGCAGAGGGATTTGGATCCAAACACTGGAGAGTTAGAAGCTACAGTAGCTAACAACAATTTATCTAAATTAAGGAGAGAGGTAGTTAAAAACAAAATTAAATGTCATGTATTTCAACTGTAGTAATTGCCAAAAAGAGTTGTTATTCTGTGCAGCCAGTCTTGTGATTTACAATGCCAAACCCCTGATACTCTTTAAAGCCAGATAGATGATGCCCCTATTCCCTCTTTGATCTTTACGGCCCTTTGTGTCCCTTCTTTACCTTTATTTCTTAGATCAGTGTTTCTCAACCTTTTAACCTTTTTTCAGTCAAGGCAACCTTTAAAATTATGCACCCCATTCTAAAATGTAAAAAACGTAAGGAATGGTTTTACATAACGCTACACATGTAGGACATTCAACATTAGAGGTGACTTTTTCTTCCAAAGCAAATACACCTTTGCCCGCCGGTACTGACTAGCATTCCAATGGTCCAATTGTGGGCCAGTTTGTGGGATTATTTTGTGGAACCTAATATGGCATCCCACTGTTGCAGGGGGATGTGATAGTTGAGCAATGGTGTGCCAGGTTCTTCCATGGAAGGGTAGTGAGTGGGAGAGAGGAAAGGTTGTTTTATAGTATATTGCAAAATCTGGAAGCCCCCTGCCGCTTCGGATCTTGGGTTTGGTGAGAGTTTTAATCCCTACCCTCGGAAGCCCTTGCCCAAAATGAACCTAATGGTTTCAGAGAGTGTTGGAAGTATTCAAGGGGTAATTGGATAGAAAAGTTTAAAACTGATATAGCAGAGGAGGTACCACATTTATTTTTATGCACATTTCTTCTGTCCAGTCTTGTGATGACGGTGGTTCAAATCCTCCCTTTTTTTTTTCCTCTAGCCCTGGGTGGTCCTTATTGTTGTAGCATCGTCCCCATAGGGCTTGCTGATTGTTGACTTCTTATGCCCCGTACACACAAGTGGAAAAAACTTGGATGGTTTTTCTGATGGAATTCTGCTCAAGCTTGGCTTGCCTACACACGGTCACACAAAAGTTCTCTGAACTTTCAGCTGTCAAGAACGCGGTGATGTACGACGAGCCGAGAAAATGAAGTTCAATGCTTCCGTGCATGCGTCTAATTGTTTCTGAGCATGCGTAGGAATTTTGCGCATCGGAATTTGTACAGACGGTCGGAATTTCCGATCAGAGCTTTTTCCGATCGAAAAATAGGGAACATGCTCTCAATCTTTTGCTGGCTGAAATTCTGCCAGCAAAAGTCAGATGGAGCATACACATGGTCGGAATTTCTGACCAAAAGCTCACATTCTACGTTTTCTGGCAGAATTTCTGATCGTGTGTATGGGGCTTTAGGCCTCTCTCTGGATACCAGCATCTGGGTGCTAAGGGTTCCCACTTGGTTGCTAAGGATTCTTGCTTGTCCCACCATTCTCCCATTGCTCATTACTCAATGACCAGTCCAGGGTATTTGTGTTTTTTTGTATTTTATTTTGGAACTTGGATGGGAGAAGAGATTAATGGGATTCTCCAACTGGAACAATTCACAATGAATAAGGACAACTCTCACTTGACCTCCCTGGATTACTTGCAGAAACAGTCACTCTGCTTTAACCATACAGTCACATGTATATGGGAAATAAGTCTTCTTGCTCTCACTAGCAGCAGGCTTGATGCACTACATTATCTTCAGGATACTCTATAGCATCCCCTTTACTGACACCTGTCCGCTGACTCTTCTAGCTGAAGGGGGCGGCCCTCACTTGACAGGCCCCAAAGACATAGATCTATACTCACAGTAGGCAGAATCAAATCCTTCCTGATGTCTGCCTTCCAGTCAGCTCTGCAGAAGCCCCGGGTTCAGCTTCTCTCTCTTTAGGACCCTGGGTCAGCCACCCAGAGCCGCACAACCTCCTCCGCGGAGGATGATGGCAGCCGCCCCCTCCCATCTGGACTCTGTTCCCCAGCTCAACTAACTCTGAGCACATGTACTCTGGCTTCATTTACAGTATCCGAACATGCAATGCAGCAATTTTCCCCTGTCAATTGTCAGGACTGTGCACTCACTTGTCAGGTCCCTTCTCACTGTCCAATATGCCTCCCTATTGGACCAGTGGGGGACAGTAAGAACAAGCTGAGCTGCAAACTGAGCAGACCTAACCAATAGATCCTGCTCCCTGGTAGGCAGAAAGCACTCTAGGTTTTACCTGACCATCTTCCTGGTAAGCAGAAAGATCAAAAAAAATACTCTCTTCTAGCACCTACCTAGGAGGGTGCCACATCATTGATTGGAATGCACTCATGTAGTAATGTGTGAGGGGAATTTTGTGCAACAGTACTGTGATCCCAGGCCGGCATGATGGTGCACCCCAAGGAGGTGTGTCTTTGATACCCCTGGCCCAGAGATGTGGGTTGAACGATTTGTTATTTAACCCAGAACGCCAAGGGCATGAGGATGACGAAAGACTGGACAGCTCCAGAAAGGGGATGAGTATTGCATGTAGTACCATCTGGTGGCCTCTCTAAGCCGTCTAGCAGGACATTGCACCTTGACCACAGACACTTGCTCATTCCATTCTGGAGAATGACAGTGACCGTGCAGAGAGGAGAGCAGAAGAAAGACTTGAATTGGCTGTAGCCTGGGAGGAAGTCTACCCATAGCGACTAAGCAGGAGGATTAGGATTGGCTGCTAAGGCCAAAGAGCAGAACTGCCCACCACTTGGTTTCAGTTGCAGTGAGCCTGGGAAGAAGGTTTGGAGTGAGGAGTGTGCTTGAAGGTGCTCTTGCTGCTAGGCCAGAGCTGCCAGGTGTCCAGGGAGAGGCACTGAGCCACCAGAGCCCAGGAGGAGACTGGGCAGAGAGAACTGATATGAACAGTGCTAGGCTTAATGTGCTAGGAGCCCAACGTAGAGCAGATTGAGATGTGGCGAGAGAGAGGTGCACATGTGGCTGTTGTGCCTGGGCTGGGCTTCGGGAAGGTCAGTAGGACTGTGAGCTGGACTGCTGTGCTAAGAACCAAGCTGCAGTGAGGTAATGTGTTCTGAGTAGGGATGAGCTTCGTGTTCGAGTCGAACGTATGTTCGACTCGAACATTGGCTGTTCGGCCGTTCGGCGAATTCCGAACTATTGGGCCGTTCGCGTCAAAATTCGAGTGACTCGCGCGCGGACCACAATGCACTGCGGTGGCGCAGTGCATTGCTGCCCCATGATTGGCCAAGCATGCACTGTGACCCCGCATGCTTGGCCAATCGCAGCGCCGGCAGCGAGGAGAGTCATGATTGGCCACAGGCATCCTGCCTGTGGCCAATCATAGCTCAGGCTGTGTAGTGCACGCCCCACACTATATAAGGCCGCCTTTGAGGCGGCTTCGTGTAGTGTGTTACTTAGCATCTGAAGCAGTGGGTGTTCTGTGTACCTTCAACACAGTACACACCAATCGTTTTTGGCTGATTTCCTATCTTGCTGCTGTGTAGTGGTTGTTGTCTGTGCCCTGACTGCAGTATACACCACTATATTCACCTCACCTATATAGCTAGTGATCTAGCTTTAACCACTTAACAACTGCCCATTGCCGATTAACGGCTTCAGGGGGGTTGTTTAACTCTGAGAGGCCGTTAATTAATGGCCTCCCAGAATTCTGCTCTCGCGTGCCCCGAGGTGTGCGCACTCGAGAGCATCCGTGACCGCCGGGTCGCATCACGGATCACGGTAAACGGCCGCTCATAGCGGCCGTTTACCACGTGATTGCTCCGTCAAATGACGGAGTGATCACTTGGAAACAAACCGGCGTCATGTTATGACGCCTGTTCCTCCCTCCCCTCTCTGTACCGATCGGTACAGCGGAGGGGAAAGAGATCGGTGTCAGCAGCGATGTGGGCTGCATCTGCAGTGCCCACATCGCTGCTCACCGAATTTAACCCCTCAATTCCCTGCCAATACTCTGCAATACCAGTGCATACTCTGCAGTACCCTGCCATTACTCTGCAGTACCCCGCCATTACTCTGCAGTGCAGTACCATGCCATTACTCTGCAGTGCAGTACCCTGCCATTACTCTGCAGTACCCCCCATTACTCTGCAGTACCCCCAATACTCTGCAGTACCCTGCCATTACTCTGTAGTACCCCCCAATACTCTGCAGTACCCTGCTATTACTCTGTAGTACCCCGCCAATACCCCGCCAATACTCTGTAATACCCTGCCATAAATTGCCATACCCAGCCATACTCAGAGATACCCAGCCATACTCGGTGATACCCTGAAATACCCAGCCATAGACGCCCCCCACCCCTCACCGCCCTCCGGTGCTTCTACCAACTCGCCAGTACGATCAAAGCCAGAATCTTTTTTTTATTTTTTATTTCAGGCTTCCCAGCCTAGAGGTGAGATGTGGGGTCATATTGACCCCCCAGATTTCACTGTAAAGAGGACCTGTCACCCCATATTCCTATTACAAGGGATGTTTACATTTCTTGTAATAGGAATAAAAGTGATCAAAAATATATTTTTGGGGAAAAAAATGTCAAACTAACATAAATAAAGTAAAATGAACAATAAAAAAATAAAATTAAAATTAAAGCGCCCATGTCCCCATGTGCTCGCATGTGCCACACATGTGAGGTATCGCCGGGAATGTTAGAGCGAGAGCAATAATTCTAGTCCTAGACCTCCTCTGCAACTCAAAACATGTAACCAGTAAAAAAAAAATTAAAGCGCCGCCTATGGGGATTTTTTAAGTAGCGACGTTTGGCGCCATTCCACGGGCATGTGCAATTTTGAAGAGTGACATGTTTGATATCTATTTACTCAGCATAACTTCATCTTTCACTTTATGCAAACATTGGGCTAACAAGTGGTTAATAATAGAGCTTGCAGTCAGTAGTGTTAGGAGATAGTGCGTGCTGTCTGCGTGCTCTGTACCCAGTACATACCGCTATAATATAGGGCAGGCCCCTACTTTCAAACATCCAACTTACAAACATCTCCTACTTGCAAACGCAAGGAGACAGCAGCAAGTGAGATGAAAAAAGATGGACGACAAAACAAATTATACAGGGGTGATAACCCTTCCCTATGTTTTCCAAAAAGCTTAAAGATAGTTTTTTTGACTGGAGCTACACTTTAAAAATGTACCGGTTGAAAATGACAAACAGATTCAACTTAACACAACAAACCTACACAGTCCCTGTCTTGTTTGCACCGCCTGTATACTGCTGTTCTGAGTATATAGGGCCTGGGGGCCACACGCATTTCCTTTTTTTAATATGGGTACGGGGTTCCCCTTAATATGCGTACAAGACCCAAATAGGCTGGAAATGGGCAGGGAGGGCTACCCATGCCATGTTTCTCAATGATTTTCAACCATATTGCAGGAACCAGATATAACATTAAAACCGCAAGCAGTTTTAAATGTGTTAAAGTGTTATTTCCGTTTAATGTCATTTTGTGCAGGGACTGTTCTAAACACGGGAAACACGTGGCACTTCACAGGCATACTACAGACACCCCCCAGGCACCATATTTAAAGGAATATTTCACTTTTTTTTTTTCACTTTAATCGTCATTAAAATCAGTGCTCCCGCCAAAACGGCAGTTTTTAAAACTTTTTTTTGCAGTGACCCATGTCCCCTGAGGCAGGAGGCAGGTCCCCAAACCCTTTTTAGGACACTATCTTGCATATTAGCCGTTAAAATTAGCACTTTCCAATTCGAACGTTCGAGTCCCATAGACTTCAATGGGGTTCTAACGTTCGTACCGAACGCGGGGGTCGTTCGCAAGTTCTGGTGCGAACCGAACCGGGGGTGTTCGGCTCATCCCTAGTTCTGAGCTGCTGTATAGTCTTCATCCAATCAGAAATACTGGGGCCTATTATTCAATACCCATCCATCCTGACCAAAGGAGCAGCCATTGGAGAACAGACTGCTCTTGTGAGGACATCCCCAGAGCGTCAGTGTGATGACAGTCACAGGCCTATTGGCCATCACTGTATTTTTAATTGGCCGCTGTTTGCTATGAGAGTTAGAAGGCCGCAATGCTGGCAGGGCTGGAGCGAATCCTCCAATAGCCAGTGGCCTAGGTAGAGCCTGATATTGGACAGGCCATTCTCCGAAGAGTGACTTGTCCGCTTTGCTGTTATTTTGACATTGCTGATGCTAGTATTGATTATTGCCCTGATGCTGATTGTATTGTATTTGTCTAACTCAAACTTCCCTTTCAGGTTTTTTTTTATTCCTGATGTAGCACCCTGATGTTAGAGTTGCTATTACACTTATTTGCCAAATGATAGTTGCCTTGCTGCACTTCTCTCTTCTGCCACTTGATGGTCGGGTGTCCGGTGGCATTAGATAAGACAAAGGCATTGCAAGGAAAGATTAAGAATGAATGGGGTATCTCAGCCAATAGGCAGGGATTTTCTTGGGTCCCTTGGCCTGCTGGGAGAACCTATCTATTTTGGTGTAGTCAGGTGATTGGGGTTCTGTGCCACCTGGACGGCTGTCTGGCTGGATGTTATTGTCCCGGGCTGCTGGGCCAGAAACCTAAGGATTCCTTTTTTTAGATATTCTGTAATTTTTTTTATCATATATAGGGATTTAACTAAATTAATCTCGGGATACAACAATTTAGCAATTAAACATTCTCGGCGATAACTTGCTTACACAAATGAACCATTCATGGTGACAAACAACATTCCACATTCCACAATATCACAGTAGTCCAATTGTGGAGTAACTTAGTTCCTTATCATTCCCTCATCTCTTAGATAACTTTTTCATTTTTATTTTCTAAATGGAAATTGTACATGCTGTATGAACTAACCTCAAATGTATTTCACATTTAATGGTGCTTTACTGGCTCAGAAGCGTGCAGGTGAAGAGGCTCACTTGTAGCCTGCTGGTGTCTCATCCAGCAATCCTGGCCCACTGCAGCCTTCCACTCACTGCACTCCTTATAAGTCCCTCTCCGGGAATCTCTGGGTTTTCACTCTTAAATAAATCTGGTAGCAATGCAGAGAGCAGGAGCCTGAGCGAGTGAGCCTGGCAGAGAGCCGGAGGGAGGGAGAAAATCACAGAGGAAGATAAATTCCTGTCTTTAAACCGACTTTTATAAACAGATGAATATGCCACTGCTTTAGTCTTTATATGGAGCGGAGGGTCGCTGAGCCAGAATCTGACATACAATCCTCTTCTTCGAGACATACGCTTCACACCTCTGAACCTGGAGAGCTGACATTCTAGAGTACACAAAGAAACGTGCTGTACTGCACTGAAATAACATGATGACGATGTATTACATTAACTCAGCTCCTGTCTAATTACCCATTATAACTGTATTACATTAATAACCTAGGTCCCCATTGTCCTATTACATCTGTAATATCTTATCACAGTAACCCAGCTCCTGAGTGTCTTATTACCCCTGTAATATCTTATTACAGTCACCCGGCTCCTGAGTGTCTTATTACCCCCATGTAATATCTTATTACAGTAACCCAGCTTCCAAGTGTCTTATTACCCCTGTAATATCATATTACAATAACCCAACTTTTGAGTGTCTTATTGCCATTGTATTATCTTATTACAGTAACGTAGCTCGTCCATGTCTTAATTTCTAATAACATCTTAGTATAATAAACCAGCTCCAGTAGGGTATTATTATCCCTGTAATATCTTATTACAGTAACCCAGCTCCTGAGTGTCTTTTTACCCCTGTAATATCTTATTACAGTAACCCAACTCCTGAGTGTCTTATTGCAGTTACCCAGCTCACCCGTGTCTTATTTCCCCTGTAATATCTTATTACAGTAACCCAGCTCTTCTGTGTCTTATTTTCTAATAACATCTTAGTACAATAAACCAGCTCCTGTAGGGTATTATTACCCCTGTAATATCTTATTAAAGTAACCCAGCTCCTGAGTGTCTTATTACCCCTGTAATATCTTATTACAGTAACCCAGCTCCTGAGTGTCTTATTACCCCTGTAATATCTTATTACAGGAACCCAGCTCGTCCGTGTCTTATTTCCTAATAACATCTTAGTACAATAAACCAGCTCCAGTAGGGTCTTATTACCCCTAAAATATCTTATTATAATAACCCAGATCCTGAGTGTCTTATTACCCCTGTAATATCTTATTATAATAACCCAGATCCTGAGTGTCTTATCACCCCTGTGCTACCTTATTACAGTAACCCAGCTCAGCGTGTCTTATTTCCTAATAACATTTTAGTACAATAAACCAGCTCCAGTAAGGCCTTATTATCCAGGTTTATAGTACATTATAATTGCAGTAAATGATTGCTCTGTGGAATGAGTTAATGACTGAGTTCCGGAATTTTTAGGAAAGTGATTTTTTCTTTCTGTACATATTTAGTGAACAATGTATGTTTGTCAGCTGTATGCTGTGTTACGTTCCCCAGGGCATGGAATCTTATTGAATTAGGATGTGCCCCAACCTGACACACAAGCGTGCACAAGACCGAGGTTTGCTGCCACTTTACACTCTGATTACCAGCCTGCCATGCGCCCATCACCATTTTCTATAGCTCTATAATCATTCTGGTATTATTTTCTTTCTGTAAGGTTTATAGCAGATTATTCAGATACAGAAAATCCATCTGCAAGAGCAGACACTTCCAGAAGTATGATACATTTCACATCCAACAATGTGATCATTAAAAGTATTGTGTTAGGAAAATACATTTTATTGGCTCTGGCAGTTAATCATTCTGCAATTGACACAAACAGCTTATGTGGAGAGATAGCATATAATGTTGTTAGGAGGTTTCACTAAACGGAATATTTTCAGAATATTCATTTTGCATCCCTATGTGGAAAATCCTGGTCTTTTTATTGTTATAAGAACCTTGGCAGTTTAAAACCTTCAAAAAGGCATTAACATTTCCCTCCATATTGTAGTATATATAGTATGCAGGTATCCTACAGGAGATTTTAGAGGGTTCCCATTGTAGTAGGCAGTTTTCATTTACTGGATTCAGCTGAATAAGTAGTTTCAGTATGAACTTCAATCTGGTAGAATACCAGGGTGTTTTAAAGCAAAAGCTAAAGCAGCACTCCAGGTAAAACACTACATACACAGCGGAGGCTCTTGGGATTCTAACATGACTGTCATACTGCACATACAGGCAGGTGGAAAAGTAATCAGTTAAAATAGAGAGAGAATGTGGCATTAAGTATTGCCCTCTGCTTGGTGATTGGCCACTTCTGCACCCATTGTTGGATGGGAAGACAGTCTTCAGACTACTGTAAGTTTTAGATTGTGATTTAGATCAGTAGTCATCAACTCCTGTCCTCAGGGCCCACTAACAGGCCAGGTTTTATGTATTACCTTGGGGAGATGCAGACTAGAATACTGCAATCACTGAGCAGTAAGTGATATCACCTGTGATGTATTTCAGTTACCTTGCAAACCTGGCCTGTTAGTGGGCCCTGAGGACAGGGTTGATGACAACAGATTTAGAGATTACACAAGGCTAAACCTGGCCAAACATGGATCAAAATTTGGCCAGTTCAGCATGGACCAGCCGAATTTTCGACAAATGTATGGGCTAAGCTGGTTGTACACAAGGGCACGGTAGTGATTGTTATTTTCACGTCCTCCATGTTTCCCCCCTCTTCACGTTACTCCCAAGTGTGTGCCAATTACTTGCAATACACCTCTTTAGTAGGTAAAAGAATTGGTGCTGCGCTCCCACGAATAAATAAAAAATATGGGGAGAAAAAATGATATATCCCACAAGGATGTATCCTTATTTCAATAGTGTAAAGAAAAGGAAACGTATCCCAAAATTTCAAATAAAGTGCTCAAGTGCATGGTAAATCTATCTAAAATTAATAAAAATATCATATATAAATAAATCAATAGACTAAAAAAAAAAAAAAAAAAAAAAAAAAACAATTAATGTGCAAACAACAAAAATATCACTCGTGCTGTGATATAAAGCCAGTGATGAAACAAAATAAAGTGCTGTAGTGCATATAGTATAACTTATAGCAAACACTATTAATCAAAGAATAAGATAGTCCAATGGTTGGTAATACAGTGAAAATGTCATACACGATGCAGGTATAAAGTGAAGTTGTGCATTCACAGTGTAAAAAACTCTCTCCACTTCGGTGATATCCACGTGTTCACTAGGCACACCAGGTAATTACCTCACTGCTGTAAGGTATACAGCGTATATGTAGCCTTTAAGGGAAAGCACTGGGGATGAGGGAGAAGACTTCAAACTCCTATAACGTCACCACCGTCCATATAATTACTCCATAGATGAGGCCAGCACAGTAAACAAACTACGAGCGTACGGCTTGGGTGTAAGCGTAACTTCCGGTATCCTACGCCAGTGACGTAACGCGTAGGATACCGGAAGTGATGCTTACACCCGAGTGGTACGCTCATAGTTTGTTTACGGTGCGACCTATCCTTGATAGTTTGTGAGTAGCTTTTATTCTTTTAATAAATCGTTAATTTCTAAGCCTACTACACTATGGCGGGTCTTATATTTATTCTTTGAGTACCTATGCTGGCCTCATCTATGGAGTAATTATATGGACGGTGGTGGCGTTATAGGAGTTTGAAGTCTTCTCCCTGATCCCCAGTGCTTTCCCTTAAAGGCTACATATACGCTGCATACCTTACAGCAGTGAGGTAATTACCTGGTGTGCCCACTTTATTTTGTTTGATCACTTGCTTTATATCACAGCATGAGTGATATTTTTGTTGTTTGCACAATAATTGTTTTTTTTTTTGGTCTATTGATTTATTTATATATGATATTTTTATTCATTTTAGACAGACTTACCATGCACTTGAGCACTTTATTTGAAATTTTGGAATAAGTTTGCTTTTCTTTACACTATTGAAATAAGGATACATCCTTGAGGGATATATAATTTTTTCTCCCCATATTTTTTATTTATTCGTGGGAGCGCAGCACCAATTCTTTTACCAATTTTATATTTATATGAGAATGTACTCATAAAGTGTTTGCAGCACCCAGCCAGTTAGAACAATACTTTTCCATTTCTATATACAGTGCAGGAGCCCTCACATACACACCTCTTTAGTAAGTTCAGACCAGGCAAGGACAAAGTTTCAATACTTTACTCAGAAAAACTGCATAAGTGCTCATAAATACAGGCTTATGTGTTGCTCCGGCATACCTGGAAAGGAAAAATCCAGCCATTACAATCCTTCATAGGCACGCCACACTCTCATGTTGATGCAAGTCCTTAGGAGGCCCGCTCCAGTGCTAGCATCTTCAAGGTGAACCCCAGGTTCCAATATCTTTACATTTGAAGATGACAAATGGCCTACTTCTGCTCCTCACGAGTGTCATTCACCGTCTCATTCCCTTACGGGCCTTGGACCTGCTGCAGGCCCTGGTCATCTTGCTCTCACTCCTTACGACATCCTTTCCTCTTCCTGTTGGGTTTTTCTATGGGGGACTCCCCTGTCCAAATTTATATGCCATAGGATAAGTGGACTGGACCCAGAGAAGAACCCGCCAAAACCAAAGACCCAGGAAAGGCATTAACTCCTACCTCCTAGCCAGGACAGTACCAAACCTGCCCACAAACCTGTAGGGTTTTTACCAAATGATCAGTGTTATCAGCTATAGCTGGCAGCACTGATCATTATTCTGGTGATTGGGAAGGCTCCCCAGTGGCACAATGCAATAACTCAGCAGAAGTGATTCTCTGATCCACATTGAATGTGTGGATGGACTATGAAACTATGAATTCAAATGAATCACGTATGGCCTGCCTAACTCTTTTTACTCCCAGTAGTTGAAAAGAGAATAGAAGGGGGTGAAAAGAAGGTTAAAAAAAAGCAGATGAGCTGCAAATAAAAGCAAGTCACACTTTCATTATAAAGTGAAATTATAATGGTTTTGGGTCAAGAAAACCTATTTTTTCAGATGATACATTATTAAATTGATGGTGAGAGTTCTGAGAGACCAGAATACGGAGAACAAATGGATGACATCCTTTGTTAATATTTAATACACCCACTATAACAATAACACTCAGGAACTATTGGAGTGATATTGGAATACCATTTGGATTATTTTTTATTCATTTGGAACATTGGATGACAATATGATGCTACGACTGGATCTGCAGCATTATATTATTTGGATAACCTTTTTAGTCTCTTGGACAGTCATATCATTATATATTTATATTTTTTATCTATTTTTACTCTGTTGTGGTTTCCAACATTTTTAGATTCCTAATCCCACAAATTGTTTTTCACTTGACACATGCGCCACCTAAGCAACCTATTAAAGAGAACAAAAGCTGAGCTTTCAATGTGCTCAGATGCTAACACTTATGGGGACTGCCAATGCTGGCCTCTCCTTTGAGCGTGTTAATTCTCTGGCCTTCATGCTGATACCATAGCCTCAGTACCTTTTTCAAAACCATTTTAGAGATAAGGAATTCTGACACTCATTTACAGGGTAATTGTTCCAGGTTTCATTATGACCAAATGTTAGATGATTTTGCAGAAACATTTGCGTTGCGTGAGTTTGAAAGTAACCGCTATTACAGGAAAACTCTTGCTTTGGAAATCTCCCAACAGGCTTGTGGTTGATTTGCAAATGCTCTTCACGTCTGATAAATGTCCCAAAACATATTCTGTACATTTCCCCCATAGTTCCAATCTATAAACCTGATTGTATTTGTTTTACAAGTCCATAAGTCTAGAAAAGGGGAATGATGAGAAATGAGGCTTTACATGTGAGAACTGGCAAAACTACAAGAAAGAAGAGAATTTTCGGTTTTATTTGTCACTTGATAGAAAGCCAAGAGAGGAGTCCCCATACCAAGTTCCCATACCATGATGTCTCATCATCTGCTCTGCGCTGCTTTTTTATAGCTCATATAATTATAGAAGAGAAACAGTGTGTGAATAGATGTCTGTATGGTTCTGTGATTTCCTTTCCAAGAAAAAAATAATATTTTTTTTCTGCGGTTAAGAACTCATTTGAGGTGAGAGTTGCCTCTATTCTAAATCTAATCTAAAAACAAAAAGTGCTGCCGGTAAGCACTACAAGATCCAGATACGTCTCATCTAGGACCATTTTCATATTACTATAAGGGACTCGCCTTCCTGACCTAGGCTCTAAGCCCACAAGTGCCCAAGTCAAAAAGTTGCTCAGTGGGCTGGATTTAGTGTCAGGGGGATGGGCTTATGTGTCATAAATCAAGACTTCGAGGCCTTCAGAGTGAGGGTAACCTCAAATTAACACAGAGAAGGCCCTTCTGGGCAAAAGAGGTAACAGCAGACCTGCTCTTAGCCCTTGTACACACGGTCGGAGATTCCGCTGGAATGTGTCCTATCGGACCGTTTTGTCGGATAATCCGACTGTGTGTGGTCTCCATCGGACTGTTTACGTCGGAATATCCGACGGACCAAGTTTTCCAACTTGTCCGTAAAATTTTCTGACAAAATGCTCTGATCGGACATACTCCGATCATGTGTAGCCTACTCCAACGGACAAAGTGCTACGCATGCTCAGATCAAATTCCTAGACCAAAGCTATTGGCTACTAGCCTAAATGTAGTCCCGTTGTAACGAAATAACGTCATCACGTTATGTACAATCGGATTTTCCGACAACTTTGTCCGACCGTGTGTATGCAACAGTTTCGGACAAAATCCGTCAGACAAAATCCAACGGATTTGGTTGTCAGAATGTCCGACCATGTGTACAAGGGCTCAGGAGGAACTTTTTGTTTTTTTAAAGTCATAGCTTCCAAATGTCCTTCATCTATCCTTCTGTTGGATTCAGTTCTGTTCCTCATTCTTTAGCTCTTTTGTAGAGATCTGTATAAATAAATGTACCTAATAACTGCCAAAGTTGTTTATATTGCACTAACTTTCATTTTATCAGTTATTTTTAAATGCTAACATAAAATTAGCAATGAAAAAAAAATAAAGTGGGTTATTCATCATGGTCCACGTGATTGTGGGGTGGGACAGGTGTGTTCCTTGCCTAAATATCTTATGCTTAAAGGCATCCCACTTCATCATTGTCATATTGTTGAGTATAAACCATTATCTATTTCGAGCTGCACATAGCAAACTCTGGGGGTAATTGGTGCCAAGTTTGAGGGGTTAACAATGGTACACTGATGGGGGGCATAGTCAAAATACTGCCATGCTTAGGGGTGTGGTTTGATGATGTCAGGGATTTAATTATTGTAATACATTCTTTACAAAGAATGGTTATTTGATGATATACAGTATAGTTAAAAAACCTGTACATGGCAATACCTAGGAAACAAATGTTTAATTGTGGCAACACGCACACAAATTACGGGCTTGCACAAAAAGGAAAATCATTACAAAATTAATTTGCTTTCATATTATACTACCAGTTGTATTATTATGAATAGGGCTATTTTTTTAATCAAAACTCTTTTTATTAGTATCAAAAAGCATAGAAAAATATACATCAGTACAAATTGTATAGGAGTTACAGAGATCGGATAAGGTACAATCATTCCAATCAAGCCAAAGTACCTGAACATGGTAAAAGCAAACAAATAGCAACTCTTTTCCTGCAAGTTACAGAGAATTTATTTTCTTTTTTGCATACATCACATCATAAGATCAAGACACGGAAACAAAGCAGCAGAAACACTTGGTGGGTACAAAATACTTAGGTCTCATTAATAGGGGACTATCTGTGTTTATAGTTGTAGAATTCTACCCATTACCAACTATGGAGGGGCAAGACCAAGGGTGGCCAACCAGCTCTGCCATATGAGATTGAACCTGCGCATCGCATTGTGGTGGCAAAAAGCAAGTTGCTTTCTTACCGGGACAGGACTGACATACTCAACCCACTGCCTTCTGTAGGTAGACAGGACTGACATACCCAACCCACTGCCTTCTGTAGGTATAGTAGGTGACATCCAGTGCCTAGCAATCAGCTTTGTAGCTAAGTAAATGGATTATCATAATGTAAATACCCATTTGGTACATTTCAGGATCAAGTGCTTCAAGCAAGCAAACACTAACGGGCATGCAGAAATAGGAACTTGAGCAAGTGTAGAAATGGTGTGCAGGACCTCAGTCCAGTAGCATGTGAGCTTTGGACAAGCCAAATCATGTATAAAGTCACCTCTTTGTACATTACATTTAGGTCAAATGGGTGTATAGCTCTTAAACCAATCAAATAATCTAGCAGGTGTGCGATAGGCCCTGTGAAGGATAAAGAGTCGTGAGAGCTTGAGAGGCTGACAAGGAAGATATGGGAACTGATTCTAAGACCTCGTCCCATTGATCACCATCTATTTCTCCGATGTCAGCAACCCAGTGTTCCCTGCATTTCAACAACGCATGATCCTGAAAAGAAGATAATAATATCACATATATACAGGATATTATGCATTTAAGGACATTAGCATGGATTACCTTGGTCAATAATGGAGAGGTAGATACACTAAGGCTGAGAGTCTGTTTTTGGGCGTTTATTGTGTGTCTGAGTTGGAGATATTGGTAGAATCGTTTAGGGGACAGTAAAAACTCAGAGCATAGCTGACCATATGCCTTAAGGGTAGCACCAGAAAATAATTGGGGAACATATCAGATACCTCTTTGTTTTCATGTGAATAATTCCTGCAATTTATAGATTTCCGGATAGTTAGGGTTGTGCCACAAGGGGGTAAATTCCAAGAGGACATTGATGGACAGTGCCTCCTTTGAGGCTCTCCATACTGTCCTGAGATCAACCGTAGGGGAGAAGGAGGGGAGGCTTGGCAGGTCCATCTCTAAGTGAGAGATAACCAACAAGTTGGGTTTGGAGATGGTAACCAATCGCGCAATAGGGCCTTTATTGTTTCGACTGCCCCATCCAACAAGCTGCTGTATCCGGGAAGCCTGAAAATACATTTTGGGATGTGAGACCGCCAACAATCCTCCCCTGTCCCTACTGTATTGTATAGTGAACTAACTAATGCAAGCTTTTTGTCTGTCCCATATAAGGTCCCTGAATTGTGAGTCAATTCCTTTAACCCATTTTTGGGTGATCCATATCAGTGAGTTATGGAAGATGTATAGGAGCTTTGGGGCCCAAACCATTTTTATTAAATTTATAAAGTGAAGGTAGTGCTGCGCTATGAACCTAAATACTGTGCGTAATAAAGTGCAAAGGTGCTCAATGAAAGATATGGTTGAAAGAGGCAATGTTCAAAGGTCAATATATATCCAGTCCTAGGAAGTATAAAAACGCCTTGCATGCCCTGCGATTTATTCGGATAAAACAATAAAAGTATATGAATAACACAATAAAAGTACCGTATATCAAACACTCAAATGATTCTTCATAGAAGAGTGATAAGAAATATATCCATAGGAAATCGCATACCCTGCTATTTCTTTGGCTAAAACAATAAAAGTGTATTAATAAGACAATAAAAGTATATCAAACACTCAAACGATACTTCGTAGAACAATGATAGGAAATATATCCATATGGTGTGCAGTGCACATGAAGTGAAAAAAATGGTGCTCAAAAAGAAGGTGCACTACTATTG
Organism: Lithobates pipiens; assembly: GCF_037356315.1. Taxonomy (NCBI): domain Eukaryota; kingdom Metazoa; phylum Chordata; class Amphibia; order Anura; family Ranidae; genus Lithobates; species Lithobates pipiens. The sequence continues at coordinate 584,051,907 of NW_027507903.1, forward strand.
CAATAAATCCTGAAGGAATAGGTAAAATCCTAAACGGCATATAAAGGCATACAAAAATGTTTCCTCCATATAGGTATATGCTGCAAATGTTCTTATAGGTGAAAGCAAAAAAGATAAATGTCCATATAAAGTGCAAGGTAGGTAAGTGGCTGTATATTATCCGTGTCCGCATAAAATGACAAAGTGCTGGAGCTGGTGACAATCCTCTGCCATAAAGTGCTGATGATAGGTGACTTCCTGGTTCCTGTGCAGAGTAATGTATAGATGTACCCTTACCTTACCACTGTAAGGTAATAGCATGTGGGTAATGGGTATATCTCAATGTGTTTCTTGGCAGCCTCCTAGTATGGTGTATCCGGCTCCACTGATGTGTGTCTCTAGTCTGGAATCAGAGTCCCCCTATTGTTCCTGGTGTGTCCGCATTCAATGAATCTCGCAATGGGGCATGGGGGGATGTTAAGAGGGATGCACGATAGTGTAGTATTTCCAAATGTTTATTGACAAAACATTAAAAGTAAAATCAAGGTACTCACAATAAGAAGTATCAAACAGGCATATAATAAACAAGCTGCGAGCTCGGCCACGTCACTTCCGGTGCCTCGTGTTCCAGCACGTGTTTGTCACTATCACATGACTTCATCAGGGGACCTCACAAATGTGCTTTTGGAAGAATGCTCAAAGATTGTCATAGACACACTCCTAAACCTTGTGGACAGTCTTCCTAGAAGAGTTTTTTTATAATTTAATCCTTATTTAATTTTCCATATACATATAACCATAAAACGTACACACAAAGGGGGCAAAAGGGAAAACAAAGTAAAACCAAGAGCATCCGTTCCTGTTCTCTCCTTCTCCCCTCCCCCGGTCTGTCTTCTATCCTCTCTCTTAGTTCAGATACTGCTGGCCTCTTCTTTCATCCCCTCCACAAATTTCATGTACAACTTGAAGGCCGACCATTTTGCTCATATCCCATTATATCTTTCCACCTGTCCTTCGTCTCTACTGCTTAGGTATTCCATCTTACAAATATAATCCACTATTTCCAACTATTCTTTTATGCTTGGTTTGCCTAAATATAACCATTTTTTTGCCATTAATCCCTTTGCAGCATTTAATAAAAATGGGGTTAGTGTTTTTCTATAGTGCTTTTTTGCATTTTTTTTCCTCTGAAACAGACAGGTCCATGGATTGTTTGGAATTTCCTCCCCCGTTATCTCTTCTCTATATTCTTGAATTTCCTGCCAGAATTCTTTTATTTTGGGGCAGTCCCACCAGATATGTATCATTGTGCCAATTTGTCCGCATTCCCTCCAGCATTGAGGGGTTTGTCTTGTTGGTATTTATGCATTATGTCTGGCGTTAGGTACCATCTCACCAGGCATTTGTAATTTGCTTCTATTGTATTTATATCTGTTGCATAGTTACAACAGATATAATAATTCTCTCTGTTTGTATAGCCTCCAATTTTATACCCATTTCCTGTTCCCATTTTCCTATAAAAGGTAGTGGCTCTCGTCCCTCTAGATCTGTCAGAAATTCATATACTTGGGATATCCCATGTTTTAACGGTATTTGTATATTACAACGTTTTTCTAATGGGTTCAACTCCTTTCTATCCCTAATTGGTTGGAGAAGTGTACTTACAAAATGTTTTAGTTGTAAATATTCCCACTCATTAATCTTCTCCCACCCATTTATATACTTTAGTTCCTAGTGTCCTTATTCTCCCCTGTTCGATAACATCTTTCAGTTGTGCGTTTGCCATTTTACTACCAAAAAGTGGGATAAAAAAAATTGTACCTGTGAGTGGAATTAAGGGTGAATTATATTTCCATTTTCCCTGGCGGTATTTTAAGTCCCATATTTTGAATACATTCCTAGTCAATTCATGTGATTCTGTGCCTAATTTTCTAAATTTCCATATTATCCAAATGCTCTTTTGCAAAAGTGTTGTGCTTAAAGTGTCTTCCATCCTAACCCATCTCTTTTCACTATTTACATTTGTCCATTTCACCATTCGTGCTATTATACTTGCCTTATAGTATCTCTTCGGGTGCTGCTAAGCCTCCATATTTTACTCTAGTTTTTTTATTTTGCCATATGTATTTTAACATCATTGTTTTTATTATTCTAAAAAAAACATTGTGGTATTGCTATCAGTAACATTTGAAACTTGTATAATATTTTTGGAAGGATCACCATTTTTAGCTTATTTATCCTACCCATCCAGGAAAGATTTTTCTTATATCCAATTTAATTTAATTGAGTAATGAGATGTAGTTAGCCTGGTATATCTTCTCAAATGTGGATGCCAGTTTAATTGCCAGGTATGTTCGTTCTTTTTCCACCCACGTAAATAGGAATTCACGTTTTAATGCTTGTTGTTCTTTTTTATCCACTCCTATGTTTAATATTTCTGTTTTTATTGGGTTAATCTTAAAGTTCGTAAGTTCCCCATATTTTTTTAGTTCTTTCATTATATTAGGCAGTGTCAGCCTAGGTTTGGTTACATATAGTAGAATGTCATCTGCGTATGCCCCCACCTTATGTTCCTCTTCACCCACTCTCACACCCCTCTACATCGACACTATTTCGCAATGTTGCCAAAAGTGGTTCCAATGATAACACATATAAGAGTGGTGAGAGCAGGCACCCCTGTCTTGTTCCGTTGAACATTTCAAAAGGTGGCGACAGACTTCCATTTAACTTTACCCTTGCCGTAGGGTGGTTATACAAATTTTTTTATCCGGCGCATAATTTTGGATCCCTTGCCCATATGTTGGAGAGTATCCATCAAGAATCCCCAGTCTACCCTGTCAAATGCTTTTTTGGCAACAATTGACAGGAGTAGCGCTTGGGACCTCCTGTTTTTTTTTTCCTTTGTGCAGCATTAACATTGTTCTTATGCTGTTATCTCTACCCCATCTTCCCGGTATGAATCCTGTTTGATCAAAGTATATCAATTCTGGCATCAGATTTTTATCTTGTTGCCAGAATTTTTGTGTATAGCTTTGTTTCTGCGTTTAGCAAAGCTATGGGCCTATAATTGGAGCAGGTGGTCCCAGGCTTTCCTTCTTTGGGTATTATTATAATGTGAGCCAGCTGTAACTCTCCTTATTTATTCATTCTCCCCTATTTCATAATCCCTTTTAAATATTTTTTTGCTGTTTATTGGAGCAGTATATATGTCCAAGTGTGTACTTCCCCCCCTGTAAGACCGTGTTCAAAAAATGGAAATGGCCTTCTGGATCTATCATCCTCTCCTCCAAGATAAAACTAACCTTTTTCCCTATCCCAATGGCTACTCCCTTTGACCTTTTACTTGGAGAATCTCCATAAAACCATGTTGGGATGGCCTTTGAATATAATTTAGTATTTGTATCTTGTCCTATATGTGTCTCCTGTAGGAATATTATTTCGCAGAGTATCTTCCTAGTTCCCTTAACACCATATGTCTTTTTTCTGGGAAATTTAAGCCTCTTGCATTGTAGTTCACACCATTCATTTATTTTTTCCTTTTTTCTTTCTCCCTTCCTCTCCACCCTCTATATCTGCAAAAGGGGGGGGGGGGACCCCACACGGGGGGGGGGGGGGGCGAAAGGGGGAAGGGGACCCTCTTCATCCAGCACCCGAGAGATGACCAGTACATATACATCTACAAACCATATCCCTCTCCCTGTTCCCCAACCCACCACCCCCATCTCCCTCCCCAAACCCTACCCCCTATTTGTTGGTATTTTGACCTCATTAGATTTCTCATTCTTTAGGGACTCCCTTGCCCCTCTGCTCTTTTAGGCCTGAGGTGGCGTTCTGTCTAGCGCTGCAGCTTGACCTCCCCTACTAACGAAGTGTCCAAAACTCCATCCTTTCCATGTTTGTCTTTTCTCTTTTTCTTATTCCCAGAAGAGTTGAAGCTGTTATAGCTGCAAAGGGTGGGCCAACGCAATATTGAACCCTACAGACTAAGACGCCATTTAAGTTCATGTGCGTGTAAAGGCAGGTGTCCCAATACTTTTGACAATATAGTGTATATGCACTGGTGGCAAACATCCAGTGTTTTAGTGTCTTAACCTGCCATTATAACACATACAACCCATTCCTATGTTGTCGATTTGACAGTTCTGTCATGGGGAAGCCGTTCAGTGATATCATAGCCTGTCATGGTGGCACATTCTTGCTCCTGTCTGTCAGGATACAGAAATTCCCATTGAGTGAGGTCCGGGTGTGTAAGGAGGAGGAAGGGGTGTCTTACATAAGGGTGGCAGCTTTTCCTAAAATAGGCATAATAGAGAGAACATAGCAGAGAGTATAATGCGAGGACTTCTGGTGATCATCACTGTGCAATTTAAACACTGGAGCTCATGCTGGTCCTGAAGGGGAGGAGAAGGAGAGGGTACAGAGAACACAGAATTATAGAAAACCTTTCTTCCTAAAGTCTAAATAGAATTCCATTATACTTTTTTTTTAATGTGTCTTGTTAATAGGGCCATTAATATGCAAATTTACTGATTTTATAAGCCAAAGAATCTGCGTTGCTTTGTTTTTTTTATTCTGCTCTGCATTCCTGAACTGAAACAAGTATGCTGATCTGGAGTTCTGATTGTACTCTGACATCACTGGATACACACTCACTTTAGTACTGAAAACAGAGGAATTGTATGACTGCCGTTAACCTTGTATTTTCAATAGGACTTTGGGCTGCTTTGAGGAATACCTGCAATACTAGTATTTCCTCCAGTCAAACAAGTTTTGTTATTGTGGTAGTGCACCAGTATCTGAAATATGCATTATACATATGCTTTATGTCAGTGGTGGTCAGCTTTCTTGATATGAGGGGCCTCAAGTATGGCCCTCAACATCACAAAAGGGCTGCACATACTATGTGTATGATACAAGAGATGGTCAGAGACTGTGGACATGATACAAGAGATGGTCAGAGACTGTGGACATGATACAAGAGATGGTCAGAGACTGTGGACATGGTACAGGAGATGGTAAGAGACTGCAGACATGATACAAGAGATGGTCAGAGACTGTGGACATGGTACAGGAGATGACCAGAGACTGCAGACATGATAGAAGAGATGGTCAGAGACTGTGGACATGGTACAGGAGTTGGTCAGAGACTGCAGACATAATACAAGAAATGGTTAGAGACTCTGGACATGGTACAGGAGATGGTAAGAGACTGCAAACATGATACAAGAGCTGGTCCGAGACTGTGGACATGTTACAGGAGATGATCAGAGACTGCAGACATGATACAAGAGATGGTCAGAGACTGCAGACATGATACAAGAGATGGTCAGAGACTGGTAGACTGTGGACATGGTAATGGAGATGGTCAGAGACTGCAAACATGATACAAGAAATGGTCAGAGACTTCAGACATGGTACTGTAGATGATCAGAGACTGCAGACATGATACAGGATATGGTCAGAGACTGCAGATATGGGGCAAGAGATGGTCAGAGACTGTTTACAAGTTACAGAAGATGGTCAGAGACTGACAGGGCAATGGGGAAACATAGATTAGTATCTTCAGGGGCTCTGAGGGCCACAAAAAATGCCAAAGGGACACATGTGGCCCCCTGGGCTGCAGGCTGTTCACATGCATCCCTTGTTATTCACACTGCATGGTATCTGTCTATTCTATTATGTGTGTGGGCAGGGCCACTAGCCCTGCCCACAGGGGTACCTTTCACCATGAACGCACTCACCAATGCCCGGGACCAGGCGGGGAATGTGAATATCTAATATTAGTTTCTCTGGAAGTGCTGCCCTGTGTCACTGTGCAATTTTGCTGATGTAAATTGCATTCAGGAGGGACACCAGTGAGCCCGTGCCATCTCCCCCAGCCCAGCGTACCTCTGTTACCTCAATCCCAGTAACAGAATGGGGTCACGCCAAGCACTAACACAGATGCGTGCTCTCGTTAACTCCTTCCTTCCTAAACTATGTGTGTTTTGTTGCAGGCTGGCTGGTAAGTGAGCTGGGAATTTTTGTTTTTTATGTGCGTTTCCCTTCCATGTGATCCTTACTGCAAAGGTTATTTATAGGTTGGGCTGGTTATCATTTGTTTACACAGGTTGTGAATTGGTGTGGATATGCACGGAATACCCTTTTTTTTGCCCTTTCTGGGTGTCCCACGCATCCCTATGCCTTTAAGGAGGTGTGGGCTCCCTCAAGGCAAACCTGCCCCATTATCTATCCAACTGCTATATATGTGCTCCAATTTGGGAGACTCAAAATTATAGAGTTAGGTCTGCAGTAAACTGGGGTGCCATTCGTGGTCACTGCAGCTTCCACGTAGGTTTGCAAATGTGTGCGACTAAACTCCTTGTTTTAACGTGAACTGTTAGCCCTTGTACACGCGGTCGGACATTCCCACAACAAAATCCGTCTGATTTTTTCCGACGGATTTTGTCCGAAACTGGTGTTGCATACACACGGTCGGACAAAGTTGTCGGGAAGTTCGATCGGATCATGTTGTCGGAAAATTTTATATCCAGCTCTCAAACTTTGTTGGTCGGACATTCCGATGGAAAAAGTCAGATGGAGCCCACAAATGTACGGATTATCCGACAACGTGGTCTGATCGGACATTTTCCGTCAGAATTTCCGACCGTGTGTACAGGGGCTAAGACAGGACCAATTCGGTTTTGTTGCAGGCTGGCTGATAAGTGTTTTTTTTATATGCATTGCCCTTTCATGTATTCCTTTCTGCAAAGGCTAGTTTATAGGTTGGGGTGGTTGCCATGTGTTTGCACAGAGATTATTAAGCAAACCTGACTCACTTATTGGGAAAAGTACAGGTTCACTTTAAGTTTGCTTCTTTGCATCTAGTTCCACCATTGTGGTCGCCAGGATCCAACACCCAACAGCAGTATCACAGCCAATTTTTACTGTCGGTTTAGGGGCTCCTTGTGTGTACAGGTTACTGACGGCAACTAACAAATATATTATAACTGGAAAATAATATCAAGATACAAAAAAAGTCAGACACGGATCTGCATCATTGTTATTGTCTATAACATTGGCGGTGCGTCCATAAAGGGTGCAGGAGCACCGTCCCCTATCTCCTGGCACCGCTCTATCACCATAGATGGATTCATGCATTGCATGAATCTATCTATGGTTGCCGCTGACACCCCCTGTTCAGGTGGGGGTGTTTTTTGGAAGCACCTAATTAGAGCCAGGGGCTCTAATAGGCTCCCCAAAAAGGTGAACAGCGGGAGCAATGCTGTGCGTTCGCTTTTCACTCAGCTGTGTGTTAGGAAAGCAAAGGAATTTGCTTTGCTAACACTGAACTGCCTCTCAGACAATCAGGTGCTAGGGTCTGTTACCTGTCACCTGATTGGCTGAAACATCAGGCGCTGTGATTAGACGACTGATAGAGAGGACAGAAGAAGACATTGAGGCACGTGCAGGACACCGCCGCTGACCCGCTGCGAGACAGGTAAGTGCTGGGTGATGCACACTGGCAGCATTTGATGGCACACAGTAGCAGCAATTGATGGGCACACTGGCAGCATTTGATGGGGCACAGTAGCGGCAATTGATGGGAACACTGGCAGCAATTGATGGGTACAGTAGCTGCATTTGATGGGCACAGTGGCTGCACTTGATGGCACATTAGCTGCGTTTGATGGGCACAGTGGCTGCACTTGATGGCACATTAGCTGTGTTTGATGGACACAGTGGCTGCGTTTGATGGGTATAGTGGCTGCATTTTATGGCACAGTGGCTGCATTTGATGGCACAGTGGCAGCAATTGATGGGCACAGTAGCTGCGTTTGATGGCACAGTGGCTGCAATTGTTTTTTTTTTTGTTCAGTTTGTTTGCACCCCCCAAAAATGTTAAGCACCAGCTGCCACTGGTCTAGAAAGGACAAAGGAAGAACATGAGGCAAATCCCACCAGATCCAGCAGATTAGAAGACCTGGACTCTGTGTTCCCCTGTACCAGCAGAGACAATAGATCTTCCATCACACATATGCCTCAGATTATCAGGATTGCTCACGATGTGTGTCACACCACCAGAAACAGAGTGACACAACGGGACATGTCACAAAATCCTACAGATTAGTAGCACCGAAGTCTGAATGTGTCACCAGAAGGGCACGCTATACATATCCTGTTGTGGGACCTACAATAAAAGTTCCTGGCAAGAAAAAAAGTTCTTGTTCCAAGCAACGATCGATCGTCTTTCTTTCACTTTCTTAGTACCATAAGGAGGATGACAGGGGGACTCTAATTTATTGCTATGAGCAACAAGGACAGTTGTCCCATTAGGCCTATAAAGTACACTATATTGTCAAAAGTATTGGGACACCTTCCTTTACATGCACATGAACTTTAATGGCATCCCAGTCTTATGCTGGATACACACTATACAATTGTCTGTAGATTTTTTTTTTTTCCTTCAGATTTACGAAAACCATAGAATATGAGGTCAAAGCTAAACACACTCAATCTCAACAATTTGTATGCAATCAGACAGGCCCTTCCACTGCATAATTGAAGGTAAATCTAAAGGAAACCAAACAAAAAAAGTTGTATAGCGCATATCCAGCTTTAAACCTCGTACACATGTTCAGATTTGTGGAGGACTGTTTATTCGTTTTTTGTTGTCGAAAGTGAAGAAGTTACTCACCATACAAAAATTCTCGTATGACAGAATACAACTTCAGAAGTGAAGTAATGTGTTGATTCGTTTTTGTATGTGCTCTTTCGTTTCTGAGCATGCGTAGTCTTGCTCTTACGATTTTTTTTTATGTAGGAAAACCGGGCGTTGAGTTCAAGTACAACAAAAATTTTATAGTCTGCACATCCAGCTTTTGTCGGACGAAAAAACGGAATCAGCTGTCGAAATCACCGTACTAACCAAAACTCGGCAGGACAAAATTTTTCTTCCGGTTTTCGTATCGCGTGTACGGGCCCTTGGACTGGATTCACATCTATGCATTTTTGGTGCTTTTTGCATTTTGCAGATTTGCATTACAGTCCATTTAACATGGTTTCCTATGGAACACGTTCTGTAGTGCAAATCTGCAAAATTCAAAAAGCACTAAAAATGCATAGGTGTGAATCCAGCCTTAGTCCGTAGGGTTCATTATTGAGTTGGCCCACCCTTTGCAGCTATAACAGCTTCAACTCTTCTGGGAAGACTGTCCACAAGGTTTAGGAGTGTGACTTTGGGAATGTTTGACCATTCTTCCAGAAGTGCATTTGGGAGGTCAAGCATTGATGTTGGACGAGAAGGCCTGGCTCAAAGTCTCCACACTAATTTATCCCAAAGGTGTTCTATTGGGTTGAGGTCAGGACTCTGTGTAGACCAGTCAAGTTCCTCCACCCCAAACTCACTCATCCATGTCTTTATAGACCTTGCTTTGTGGATTGGTCCAAATCATTTGGTGGAGGGGGATTATGATGCAGTGAAGGGAACTGCTCGTGGTGTCAGCATACCAAGACAATTTCGTGCTCCCAAATTTGTGGGAACAGTTTGCGGATGGCCCATCCTTTGCAGCTATAACAGCTTCAACTCTTCTGGGAAGGCTGTCCACAAGGTTTAGGAGTGTGTCTATGGGAATGTTTGGCCATTCTTTCAGAAGCGCATTTGTGAGGTCAGACGTTGATGTTGGATGAGAAGGCCTGGTTTAAGCAACAAATATGGCCTACCATTGACGATAATTGAGATTGATGAATTGACATGTGACTCAGGAACCACTCTGTAAAAATTATTACCACTGAAGTGCCTCCAGCTACTGTACACTACTCAATACACTGTATAAACAAGTTCCACTGCCCGTATCTTGTGGCAAAGGGTTCCCCAAAATAAGTCTGGTTTCACCAAATAAGTGTAATTTGTGAACCTTTTATTTAGTTCCATGTGAGTGTTAAGTTATGTGTAGCTAAATTTGTGCTTAAAATTTGCTGTTCTGGGGACCAAAGAATTTTGGAGGGGGGAGAGTGTAACAACGGCCTTTAAGCGACCTGGCAAAACATTGCCCCTGGCTACATAATGTTTCTCCCTCCCTGCCAATGATGACAGAATGCAGGGGGAAGAGAGGAAGCTGGAAGGAGGACTTTGATTAGCTGCCACCGCAACCTTGTCCACTCCTAGCAGCTGGCACAGGGACGGAACCAGATTTGCTGGATGAGCTAAGCCCACTCACTAGATCTTCTAGGACTCATGGAGTGAGAGGGGGAATACAACAAGCCTGGAGGACAAGGCTAGAGGCGGATTATTGCCAGGGCTTAGAAACTATTGCCATGGGCCTGGAGTGTGCTGCTGTTGTGTATCCTGTACTAAGCTGAGGAACCAGAGTGGGAGAAATATGCACTCAAGCTGCTGTGTGCAGGCCAGAGGAAAAAGAGCGGGCTGAGCTTCCAAAAGCCCACGCAATGGAGGTGAGCTGCACATAGGGCATTGAGTGGGTGCTGAAGGCTGCTGCTGATTGCACAAGGCTGTGTGCTGAACAACCTGCCCACATGCTGCTGTGCTGTGGTGGATGCAGGGAACAGCAAGAGAGAGAGCCTGGAGGCTACTGCTGTGCTGAGAACCAAGCTGCAAGCTTCAGTGGTAGAGAAATCTAGCTCAGAGCCATGAAGAGATCAAGGAGTGCAAGCTTGAGACGGAGGCCTTTCACCTGACTTCACCCAGAAGCTGCAGTCTACACTTCATCCACTTCCTCTCGTTCAGTGCTGCAGGCTATAGCCTTCAATGCTGATCAGAGTATTCTGATAGTGGGGTAGGTCTCCCTGCTGTCGGAATAAAATGACACAGTGGAAGGATTCCCCCATCCACTTCGAATGTGTGGATGGAGGAATTGGGCCAGCTGGTTGAATAAACAAAACAGGCAAACTCCACTGCATTGCACATTGCTCTCGGGGCCATGTCAGATGGGAGATTTAGCCTTCCCTTTTTTAAGCAATTTCTTGTGAAACAAATCATTGTTTTCTGTGGAATTGCTAATTTTACAGGAATCTGTTGCACATTAGTTTGGCAATCGAGTTTATGCAGCTTTTGATGTCAGCGACAAGCTTACTAGTGACAATCACTCTTCATTCCTCTCTATGGCTTAGCTACAAATCACTGAAGGCCAATTTGTGCAGGGATTTCCTGCATAATGATGTAGAATTAGTTTGACCTGTAGCAGCAACAAATTGCTCCTTAGCGACAACTCACCAACAACTATAGCGATTAAATAGCTAGCTAGAAAATCGCTGGTATCAGTGATTTCTACCTTCTGCTTGAAAAACGGCCATTTGAAATGGCCCTACACTGCATCTGAGCGTTTTTCACTTCCTTGGTATCCCTCTGCCCTATGCTCAGGCATGCAAGCAGGAGGGTGTGCTTAGCTGAGAAAACCCCTCCTCCCCTCCTGACGACTTCTGAGATGTGTGACGTAATTGGCCTATGCCTGGAAAAAAAGGAAGTAACTGAATAAATGTGTAAAAAAAAAAAGTAAAACAAGTAAATATATTATACCTATCTATTTAGTAATGCTAGTATCATAAGGCTTAAAAATAGACAATGTTGATTTGGAGACTGAAGTTCCCTTTTAACCCCTTCATGACTGCCCTGGCATCCTTTTTATGCTCTGAAGGACCGGGAGTCGACAAGAATCAGCAATATATGACAGACTGCGGCTGGAAGGGGCTGAATGCTGTACCCAGTGGTACCCGCATTTGGGGCCCTGTGCGATCAGGGATGAAGGTTCGGACCACAGGTCTTCTGCTGCCTGACCTTTGTCCCTGAATGTACAGGGTTCTAAATAGAAGGTACTGGCACTTGGTATAGCATTCATCTCCTAGGCGCAGTCTGTCAAACGCCAGGAGGGACGCATTGCAGCTGGATGGCTCTGTGTGCAAGGGGGCCAAGTGAACACCTTTCTCAGAGCCAAATACATTCTCCCTTTCTATATTTTTGTTTACCGCGTTTCCCCAAAAGTAAGGCCTACCCTGAAAATAAGACCTACCCTGATTTTCCAGGAGGGCTGCAATATAAGCCCTACCCTGAAAATAAGCCCTAGTTTAGGGTGGTTTTGGACTGCTGGAGTCCTCTCTGTTACAGTATTATGTGTGGAGGGTGTGTATTTCTGTAGTGTAGTTGAGTAAAATGCCTCCTTGCAGCGCCGCTCAGCACTCAGCTGACCTCCCGCTGCTCTCCTTTTCTTCTCCCAGCTGTCAGCGGGGGATCTCGGCCGCCCCTCCCTCTGCAGTGCTTGTGCAGGATAAGACGGGTCAGGTGGGTCACGGAAGCGCTGAGTGGCGCTATGGGAAGGTATGTGACATGGTTGGACTGCAGAGGCAAATACCTTTCGCATTATATTCCACTGTGGTGGCAAGGATTCTAGCAGTTTGCAAGCACTTTTACTCTGTTCACGCTGGGGATTAAATGGCAAGCCTACCCCAAAAATAAGCCCTAGTCTGTTTTTGGTTGCCCAAAAAATAATAAAAGACTCGTGATGTATCGAATAGTGTCCGCCGAGTACGGAGTACAAGGACATTCCGAAAGTCTCCGAAGATGAACGGTGCCTGCGCTGTGAGTCCAGGTTCAAGCCCCACCATCCAAGTGGACATAGAGTTAGAATAAAAAATAGCCGAGCAAGTGAGGCCGTGCCCAAAGCGTGGTGAGCGAAGCGAGCCCACGAGGGGCACTGTTACTATGTGCAACCGTATGTCCACTTGGATGGTGAGGCTTGCACCTGGACTCACTGCGCAGGCGCCGTTCTTCTTCTGAAACTTTCAGAGTCTCCTTCTCTTCCGAACTGCGCAAGCGCTGCGCCTGCGCAGTACGGGGCGGACACTATCCAATGGCTGGACACTTTTTGACAGAACACCGGGCTTATTTTCAGGGAAACACGGTATATAGATGGCCTTCTCTACATGCTTTCCAGTTCCAGGACATCAGTTTTTAGTTTACATAATGTATTTAGGTAGTCGGGTTTATTAGTAGGGGAGTGTGGAGGATCAACTTTAAAGGAAAGTAGATTTTACTGTCATTGAGTACACATCTTAAGTCATTAGGGGAGGGGGTGAGAGAGGAGAGAGAAGAAAAAGAAACAGAGAAAGGGGGTGAGAGAAAGAGAGAGACTGCTCAGCATAGTCTCAGTGGTACATCTACAGCAAACACAATCATTTTATCTTTGACAAAGGTACAACAGTGACCTCTACAGGCTAGTATGTGGAAAGACACCTTAAAAAAATGCCCACATAGTAAAACCGGACAGTTATTTATTTTTTTCTTCTATTTATTTCAGGTATAGAGCGCCGTCAATTTACGCAGCGCTTTACCTATACATTGTACATTCACATCAGTCCTTACCCTCAAGGAGCTTACAATCTAAGGTCCCTAACTCACATTCATACTAGGGCCAATTTAGACAGGATCTAATTAACCTACCAGCATGTCTTTGGAGTATGAGTGGAAACCTACGCAGGCACAGGGAGAACATGAAACTCCAGGCAGGTAGTGTGGTGGTTGGGATTTGAACCAGCGACCTTTTTGCTGCTAGACGAAAGTGCTATCCACTACAGTTACATTTTATTTCATAATATCTCTACTAGGATGTACTTTTTTTAAAGTCATATAGCATATAAAACATATGTGCATCTTATGCATGTACAAATGTGAGCTTGTACAATACAGTGCATCTGGAAAGTATTAACAGCGCTTCACTTTTTCCACATTTTATGTTACAGCCTTATTCCAAAATGTATTCAATTATTTTCCTCAATATTCTACAAACAATACCCCGTAATGACAACATAAAATAAGTTGGTATGAAATCTTTGAAAATTTATTAAAAAAAAACACAAAAAAAATCCCATATACAGAAGTATTCACAGCCTTTGCTCCATACTTTGGTAAAGCACCTTTGGCACCAATTACAGCCTCAAGTCTTTTGAGTATGATGCTACAAGCTCCGCACACGTATTGTTAGACAGTTTGTCCCATTCTTCTTTGCAGGACCTCTCAAGCTCCATCAGGTTGGATGGGGAGCGTCGGTGCACAGCCATTTTCAGATCTCTCCAGAGATGTTCAATCGGGTTCAAGCCTCGGCTCTGACTGAGCCACTCAAGGACATTCACAGAGTTGTCCCATAGACACTCCTTTGTTATCTTGGCTGTGTGCTTAGGGTCATTGTCCTGTTGGAAGATGAACCTTTGCCCCAGTCTGAGGTCCAGAGCGCTCTGGAGCAGGTTTTCATCAAGGATGTCTCTGTACATTTCTGCTTTCATCTTTCCCTCAATTTTAATTACCACCCTCTTAACACTTTTCTCTAGGGGGGGCCTATATAAGTGTTCTTAGCAGGATATGTCTTTGTAATGATTAAGCACAACTGTATTGTGTGAAACGCATCCACAAGACCCGTGTGTTGGTGTCCTTTGATGTCATCTTGGTGATCAAAAAATGACACTTTTGAATTTCAATTGATGTGCAGCCATTTCTTCCAACTTACCAACAGAGGCGGGCCGGGGCTAGCAGTTGGTTGGACATTCCTATCAGGCACTAATTTATACACCTGGATTGGCGATTCCTTCATTCTTGACTAGTCTCCTAGTTCCTGCCGCTGAAAAACATCCCCACAGCATGATGCTTTTACTACCATGCTTGCCATTTAGGTCAAAGAGATCAATCTTTGTATCGTATACCTTCCTTTACCTGCACTTGGTGTACCTGCCCGCTTTTGTCTTCACATATGATATGTGGCCCAGTCAAAGCGAGGTACTGGTAGCAGGTGACGGAGATATTGACTGCAGTTTTGTCAATTCCTGTTCCATGCACCCCACTGGTGTGTCTGCTAGGGGTCCTGGATGAAGAGCTGTGGCCGAGACATACTAGGAGCATGTTAATGGAGACGTTGTTTATGGCTCCTAAATGTAAGTGGATTCAGCCCACCCCTCCATTTATATGCACATGGCTTTGGTTCGTAAATCAGATATTGCCTTATGAAAAATGAATTTTTGAACACAGAGGTTGCCCAGCCAAGTATAAAAAGGTGTGGGATGCATAGCGTTCTTCCGATCTGACTGCAACCAACGCTTGAGAAGATCATTGGGGGTATTAACCACATGCCGACCAGCGAGCGACAATATATACATCGGCACAATGGCGCAGCTGGACAAATGGGTGTACAGGTACGTCCCTTTTAAGATACAGCATCGCACGCATGCTAGTGCCCGCCGCATGCTCCGTGACCATGCCTGCTGACTCGATTTCCGCTGGGTGGCAGCGATCAGGTCACGGAGCAGAACGGCGAGATGCCTTTGTAAAACAAGACATTTCCCCGTTCTGCCTAGTGACATGACAGAGATCACTGCTCCCTGTCATCGGGAGCAGTGATCGCTGTCGTGTAAGTGGTAGCCCACCCCCCCCCACAGTTAGAATCATTCCCTAGGACACACTTAACACCTTGATCGCCCCTAGTGTTTAACCTGTTCCCTGCCAGTGTCATTTACACAGTAATCAATGCATTTGTATAGCACTGATCGCTGTATAAATGAAAATGGTCCCAAAATAGCGTCAAGTGTGTCCAATGTGTCCGGCGTAATATACCAGTCACTACAAAAATTGCAGATTGTAGCCATTACTAATAAAAAAAAATATATATATAATAATAAAAATGCCATAGATATATTCCCTGTTTTGTAGACACTATAACTTTTGCGCAAACCAATCAATATACTCGAGATTTTTTTTTTACCAAAAATACGTAGAAGAATGCATATCAGCCTAAACTGAGGAAAACATTTATATATATTTTTGGGGATATTTATTATAGCAAAAAGTTAAAAATATTGCTTTTTTTTTTCAAAATTGTGTGCAAAATTTTGTTTGGGTGCAAGGTCACACAACAGCACAATTGTCAGTTAAAGCGATGCAGTGCCGTATCGCAAAAAGTGCTCTGGTCAGGATGGGGGTAAATCCTTCCAAGGCTAAAGTGGTTAAGTAGCAGTAATCAAAAATGTTGTGTCTGTTATTAGAGATGGACGAACTTCCGACGGGACGTTTTGCGAACCGCGAACGCAGCCAAAAGTTCGCGAACCGCAACGTTCGCAGCGGGCCCCATTGACTTCAATGGCAGGCGAACTTTAAAAACCTACAGGTCATATTTTCAGCCACAAAATACTTACTAGCTGTGCACATAGTCCCACCACATGGCCACTGACATAACACATGTATGAAGTCAATCTGGGATTGACAACTACAAGCATTCTTTTTTTATCTGTGAAATTTTGACAATTCAGGACTCAGGAGTGCATGAAGGCACTGGAGGAGAGGAAAGGTCAGGGTAGGCTATAAAGAGGGTGCAGGAGATGATCACCAGCACCATGATAGAGAGCACCGACACCAGCACCGTCATAGAGAGCACCGACACCAGCACCGTCATAGAGAGCACCGACACCAGCACCGTCATAGAGAGCACCGACACCAGCACCGTCATAGAGAGCACCGACACCAGCAGTCAGTCTGCTGAGTGGCGGTTGTTGCTACCGCCTCTTCCTGATCCAATGCCAAGAGTGGCTGCGCATCAGAAATGTCTTGATATGGATCGGAAAATAATTCCTGTGACTCAAGCGGAAGGTATATGGTGGTGGTGTTGGTGGTAGTGTCTTTGGGGGTGCACACAGCAGAGAGTGAAGAGGGTGCAGATCGAGAGGATGAGGAGGGTGCAGAAGAGTAAGGCTGAGTGAGCCACTCAACCAAGTCTGGTGCGTCTTTTGACGTAATCGCACGCACCTTCTGCAATTTGCCACTTTAGCTCAAGCCTGTTGCTCCTGCCCTACCCCTACCACCCCTGCGGAAGGGCCTGCATGTTCCTCTGCCTGTCATTTTTTAAATGACCCTGTGACAAAAGTCTCTAGAGAAGTGCAGTATGTATGTGGAAGAAGGTATATAACACCCCACTTCAATCTGTCGTTTTTGGGGGCCACTGGCCTATCACACCAGTTATAATACTTATTTTTTTAATTGCATTTGTCACTCTTTGTAATATCGCTGCAGTACCGCTCAGCAGTCACAATGCTGCACAGTGGAAATGCACTATACTATGCTTTCTATATGTGCAAGTATTTTATACATGTATTACACACCTATATACTGCACACCAAATAGTACACTTATATCAATCCTTAAAAGGACCTTTGTGGACCTAGTAGCTAGTGATTTGCAGACTGTCCCTCAGTCCCTACACTGATAAAAGACAACTGCAGAAACGAGCAGCAATCTGCAGCACAGCACCCTATATATTGTACACCTATGCCAGTCCTTAAAAAGGACCTTTGTGGACCTAGTAGTAATAGCTAGCTAGTGATTAAACTGACTGTCCCTGCTCCACACAGCGTCCTGTCCCTACACTGACAAAAGACAGCTGCAATCACCAGCACAGCACTGCACAGAACCCTATATACTGTACTACACCTATACCAGTCCTTAAAGGACTTTTGTGGACCTAATAGCTAGCGATTTGTGTCACTACAGTCTCTCCCTGCTGCACACGGCGTCCTGTCCCTACACTGACATAAGACAGAATGTAAAATGGCCGCCAGATCAGGTCTATTTATAAGGTAGTGGGAATGTCCAATTGTCCATGTGCTGAAATGTCTCAATTGTCTGTCCTGTACCCCATGATGGATGTGTCATCATGGGTCAAAGTTCTTTCACACTGTAAACACATACGTCCGCCAGGCGAACAGCGGCAATAGTCCGCCGATCGGGCGAATCGCGAACACGCAAAATTCGCTGCGAACCGACCGCCGGGCGAACAGTTCGGCCATCCCTATCTTATTAAACATTTATATCAGGATTGGTTTTAAGGGGAATGCTGTATAATTGTAATTATGCAAAATATTTGGGCACTGTAAATGTACCTCATTGGTTTTGATTAATTGTCACTGTCATACCTTTTTCAAAAAAAAAAAAAAAAAAAAAAGTGAAAAAAAATTAAATAAAAAATATGTATGCAAACAGTGGTGGACGCTCAGCCTGCACATGTTGCACAAGTACTGACATGTTGAAAGGAGCCATTGCCATTTGCATTTATCCACACCCCCAGCGGTTTTCAGTAGTTTAGGATGAATGAATGACCCTGGACAGAGACAAATGCATCCAGGCTCAGACATCTGTCCATAACTGCAGATAACCACTGGGTATGCAGACACATGCGAACAGCGATACCAGCTCACACCTTACGCAAGACATTGGGATCAACTGGCACTGTTGAAAACATGCCTATTTGTCATGTTATTGCATTGGGACTGTGTAGAACATCGCAGGTGGAGTGAACGATCCCAAAATGACTGTTTATTTGGGATGTCAGAAACTTAATGAGACAGTTTGGATGGTTTCATATTTATTTTTAAAGTAGTTTGCACATATCACCAGAACATGGTAATAATAAGTACTAAAACGTTAGAAGAGATGTCATATACCAGTATGTAGTACATATAACTATTCACATATCTGTTTTGCAATCTCAAAAGGAGAACACAGTCTAGGAATGTGACATTTTCAGAAGTTCTATCTTCAAAAAGGAGAAAAGGCTTCTGGGTAAATACTATATTTTAAAGTGGCACTTACTACCACTTGTTAGGTTTAAAAATATCCCACAGCCTCCCCGACCCACAAGTAGTACTTTTTTTTTTTACCCCAAATAATGTTCATCCTTGTGCCTATGCCATCTATTAGTTTTGTTCCTCAGCAGTGCATCTCCGCATTCTGCAGCGCACACCTGCCCTAATCAGGAAAGCACCTTAGAAGACTGCTGGGTGTTTAGCCTATGCCCGATTAGTCTATTTGCTCGTGCCCTAAACAAAGGTCTGTCTGACTTGCTGTTAATGTCTTAGGTTATTCCTGTATATTGTTTGGACTATTTTTGTACCTGTCTGCACTTATCCTGGATTGTTGGCCTGTTACCTCTATGGTCAGCCATTGCTCAATTTACTGGTCTGGACCTTTGTCTCCATTTAGGATTTGTATGCCTGCTTATGTTCCGACTATTAACCTGCCAACTCTGCCACTTTATCCTCCGACATCTGTCCTGCCCGCATGCCTTCATCCCTAATGACACAATGGGGTTAATTTACTAAAACTGCAGCATGCAAAATCTGCTGCTTACTAACCAATACACTCTGTTTTTTTTTTTTGTCAAATTTTAACCACTTGAGCTCCACAAGGTTTTACCCCTTTCATGGCCAGGCCATTTTTTGCTATTTAACACTGCGCTACTTTAATTGGTAAAGGCACAGTTATGCAATGCTGTAGCTATACAAAATTTATATATATATATATATATATATATATATATATATATATATATATATATATATATATTTTTTTTTGTTTTTCACACAAATAGAGCTTTCTTTTGATGGTGTTTGATCACCACTTGGTTTTTATTTTTTGCAATATAAAAACTAAAAAAAAAACACTTTTTGCTATAAAACATATCCGCATGAGAGGACCGTCCCCAAGTGGTTGAATGACACAAGTTGAAGTTAGAAGCGGACTGGCTACCATGCACAGCTGCACTAGATTTTGCATTCTGCAATTTCAGTAAATAAACCCCGATGAGTCTACCAGCTCAATGACACTAGTGTACTACTTTAAAGAAAATGTAAGCGGCAATATGCATACTTTGGTTCACAGGCTGCCAAGAACAATGAGCCACATACTAATAAACTGAAAGAGTACCATAAGTGTTCTGGCTTAGCAAGCTCCGGATGCTTTAAAAAGGTGGGTGAGGCACCTCATTGACCATGTAAAATGGTATTTACCCAAGGATCTTTATGTGGTTAGGCTTATCTGCATATTTCTTAAGAAGCATTACCTGAAGACTCCCTACTCAGTACTTGAAGTGCTGAAGTCTTGTCCTACTAAAAAGGAAATTTGGCACTTTGTAGTACTGGTTTCATTTGGTAGTGTTAGCTGATTACAAGATATGATCTTTTCATTAAGCTGTGATCAGTGGTCTTTTCTGGTGGAATTAGGGCTCCTATTTATCCCAATTTATCAAAACGTTCCACATTTGACCCTGGAAGCTTAAAACCTACAGAAATGTTTATTTCTAGAATTTGTCATCAGACAGATTCAAGTAATTGGCATTAGTACCACAATTTTTGCATAGTGGTTAGCATAAAAAAAAAACACTGATTAAAAATATATCTCAAAAGGCATCTTGCTTATACATTCAAAAAACTAGGACGAAGAAGGTGGCTTTTCCAAAATATCACAAGAAGTGGTCACTTCCACAGGAAGGTTTAAAATCTGGAATATCTCTTGCCAGGTGGGACATTACGGGAGTTCACATGTTCTTAATCTGCATGGTTCCTTTTAGGCTTGCCTCCAGGTTTGGCTTTTGTCACCACGCGGTAAAATCCAGCTGCAATCTTATACATCCAGTAGACATTGAGAATGTCCAGGATGACACAGGAGACAATCCACGCCACCTGTGGGCCATTGCCAAGCTTGATGTAACCTTCTGTGCCAAACGTGGCAAAGACTTGCGAGTAATAGCTTGGAATGACAGCAATTCGAACTATGAAAAAGACGACAGCCAATGCCAGGCCATTGATAAGGACAGGCCAGGAAGAACGTGGCAGCCCGACAACATCGAAGAACCACCTATGGTGAAAGAAAGATACCTAAATCACCAAAAATGTGAATATACTGTACATCCGCTTTTAGAGATGCCTGGAGCCTGGTAGGAGACATATAATTCATCAGCTTTTTTTTTTTTTTTTTAAGCCTTCTCATAGGAATTGGAGATGATGAAAATGTACATATTCACAAGTTGTCTTTAGTAAAAAATCTCATGCCAAATAAATCAGTTCATGCAAGCTAAAGTTAAGCAGCTAAAGTTATATGCAAATCTTGAAGAAAAACTTCAATATTCTCTGTACTAGCACCAACCCCCACTCTGATGTCACCATTATGGTACAACATGCAGATGTGCCAAAGGGCTTTGCCTGGCCTTCGGGTCCCGGCAGACTCCTTCGGCACATGCGCAAAGACAGCAAAGGTTTGAGGTTTCCATAATAGCCTGTCTTTGTATGTGCGTAGGTGGGAAACCTGCACATGCGCAGTTGTTCGGGAAAATCTGTGCATTCGCTGATGTGCCACAGGGCTCACTCGGAACCTGGAGCCCTGTGGCACATCTGCGCATGTGTGGGGGAGCGGGGGACACCAACGTCCTTCTTGCATAAGCAAGAAATGCAGAAGTGCTGCTTTGCAGACCAAATAACGGTCATAAAAAGTTATATATTTACATCCACTTTTTAGAAAGGAAATAAGACTATATTCGTTGGGGTGAGGATCTGGTTTACCTTTCCCAGTCGTGCTCGACTTTGCCCTCTCCTATCACATTAAAAGGGCCAATAAGGAGGCTCAGGAGGTGGGAGGGGATAGAGTCAAGTACAATAGAATAATATACTGTACATATAAAACTTTAGCCACCCATACCTCTGGATCTATTGATGGTTTTAACATTAAGCTAACCTCTGTTCTTTTGTTTTGCCATCTACGTCTCAGTTTGAATTTCCCAGGTTTGTCACAAGTTTTATTTTTTGCTATCTGGCAATTTCCTAATAAGGGAGAATTCTCACCTCTGATTTACAAAGGGCGTTGAAAGTTCAGATATCAACCGAAAATTGGCGAAATATGGCAGCACTCCTCGGTTCTGTAAAGTAAAACGATTACTTATTATTTAGCAATTGCATCAATAAACAGTGGAGAAAAGAAGAAAATAGTGGGTCTATAGTTGTTTCACCCCCAGAAAAGATGTAGTTTGTCAGATGCAGCGACTAAGAACCAGTCAGGATGGTTTTAACCCCCGTCAGGTTTTTCAGTCATCTGTTTCTCCATTGGATACATTTCCCTTCACTTCCTGTCATATAGCCAAAATAGAAGGCGAGAAGAAATCCCTCCAAAGTGAAGCAATTCCTGGCTTCACCAGAATTAGTGTCCACAAAGGAAAATGTCCCCTCTATTCCTGTTCTGGTGCCATTTTCTTTCATTTTCACTCTGTTATGGCAATCCATGTACCTTGGCCTCCACCCCTCCAAACATTTCTGCTTTCAGAATGTGGACTCTGGACCATTACACTTAATATAAGGCAAAAAAAAGTACATGTATATCTCAGAAGGTGAAAAGAGAGAAAAACTGACAATAGCAATACAAAAATCACCTTGTGGCGCTTAAAAAAAAGAAAAAAAACTGCTGAATAACAGTGTACTACATTATTCAAAATAAACCACGTGAGAATTATAAAACGCATATGCATAAATACAGTACAATAAACATTGAAGTAAATTGTGATTAAATATCCACAAATAATAATAAACAATCACATATGGGTAATGAAGTAAATATGTGACAGAACATAAATAAGTAGAAAAAATAAATAATATTCTACTAATAGTGATCTAATATCGATGTGAACAATAGTGATCAAAGTCCCAAAAAAATATTTTTTTTTTTTCAAAAGTTCAATAATCAAGCAGACACAATTATTTACTGATATAAAAAAAAAAAAAAAAAAAAAAAAAAAAAAAAAAGTTATAGTGGTAGTAGCATTAGTTCAAAACTCCTTTTCCAGTGAAAGTCCTACAGCAAAGTGTCCATAAAACGAAAAGCCTCCACCGCACCCTTGGTGTTCGTGCCCCCCTTATTTAGAACACTCACCAGCAGTATTGCCCAGCACTCTCGTGTCGGGCAAAAATCGCTTTTAGTAAATAAAGATGATTACTATTTCTCCAGCCAACTCTTGTGACAGACTTCGCAGCAGAGGGTAATGGTTTAATGTCTCAGAATTACCTCGGGGAGACAAAAGAGACTTCCCATAGTGCAAAATTGCAAAACTGTTTTTAATCTCAATAAAAAATCTAATAAAATCACACTCACATGGATCAAATTAAAAGCAGGCACTTCAAATAGACATTCCACTTATCAATTTGATCCATGTGAGTGTGATTTTATTTGATTTTTTATTGAGATTAAAAACAGTTTTGCAATTTTGCACTATGGGAAGTCTCTTGTCTCCCCGAGGTAATTCTGAGACATTAAACCATTACCCTCTGCTGCGAAGTCTGTCACAAGAGTTGGCTGGAGAAATAGTAATCATCTTTATTTACTAAAAGCGTTTTTTGCCCGACACGAGAGTGCTGGGCAATACTGCTGGTGAGTGTTCTAAATAAGGGGGGCACGAACACCAAGGGTGCGGTGGAGGCTTTTCGCTTTATGGACACTTTGCTGTAGAACTTTCACTGGAAAAGGAGTTTTGAACTAATGCTACTACCACTATAACTTTTTTTTTTTTTTTTTTTTTATATATCAGTAAATTGTGTCTGCTTGATTATTGAACTTTTGAAAAAAAAAATTATTTTTTTGGGACTTTGATCACTATTGTTCACATCGATATTAGATCACTATTAGTAGAATATTATTTATTTTCTCTACTTATTTATGTTCTGTCACATATTTACTTCATTACCCATATGTGATTGTTTATTATTTGTGGATATTTAATCACAATTTACTTCAATGTTTATTGTATTGTATTTATGCATATGCGTTTATAATTCTCACGTGGTTTATTTTGAACAATGTAGTACACTGTTATTCAGCAGTTTTTTTCTTTTTTTAAGCGCCACAAGGTGATTTTTGTATTGCTATTGTCAGTTTTTCTCTCTTTTCACCTTCTGAGATATATATTTAAATATTTAAGTGGCAGCTGGGGGGGAGGGGTGTTTGAGCGCTGTGATGATATACTAGAGGGGAGGCTATTAATAGTGTATCTTGAGTTTTTTTTTTTTTAAAGTACATGAACACCCCTTCACATGGAGTAAAGGGGTTCTCGTCAAGTGTGGAGGAACTGGAGTATTCTGCACAGAGCCCTGACTTGAACTCTACTGAAAATCTATGGGATGAATTTAAATGCCAACTGTGAGCCAGGTCTTCTCATCTCAGGCATTTAAAAATCTTATAGAAATCGTTCATAGAAGGGTGGAGGCTGTTATACTTGAGGAGAACCAACTCCATTTTAATGCCTATGATCTTAGAATGGGATGTCCAAAAAGCTCATGGGGGAAATGGTCAGGTGTTCTACTGAACACCTGTGGGATGAATTGGAATGCCCATTGCAAGCCAGATCTTTTGGACCAAGATCAGTACCTGACCTCAATTTTTTTTTTTAGGCTGGATGAGCACAAACTTCCCACAGGCACTTAATATTCCAGTGGAAATCCTTTCCAGAAGAGTGGAGGCCGTTATAGTTGTGGGGAGCCAACTCCATTTTAATGCCCATGATTTTGGAATGGGATTCTCAACAAGTTCATAGTGGAGAATGGTCAAATGTCTACAGCAATCCCTGACCCCATCCCTACTGAACACCTTTGGGATGAACTGGAATGGCAATTGCGAGGCACATCTTGTACAACATCAGCACCTGACCTCACAAATGTTCTCTTGGCTGAATTGGCACAAAACTCCCAGTGGCACTTAAAATCTTGTGGAAAACCTTCCAAGAATAGTGAAGGCTGTTATAGCTGTGGGGAACCAACTCAATTTTATGTCCATGGTATTAAAATGGGGTGTCCAACAAGCTCATAGAGGTGGAATGGTCAGGTGTCCACAAACATTTGGCCATATAATGTATATGTGAATAGGATAGTCCTGATTCATGAAATGTTATAGTCACATTTTCTCTGTTCGCGGTGTACTGCTACTACTAGACTACTTGGCAACGTCCACCTTACCACCTGCCCTCTGGATCCTGTTCCCTCAAAAATGCTGCGTTTACCCTCTGGCTCTATGCTACACTCTCTAAGCCACATCTTCAATCTCTCCCTCTTCTGGCATCTTCCCCAACTCTCTAAAACATCCACTTGTCAGACCCATACTTAAAAAGCCCTCACTGGACCCATCCAATCCTAACAACCTACGCCCCATATCCTTGCTCCCCTTCTTATCCAAACTCCTTGAATGTCTGGTCTACAACCAACTGACTGTCCACCTTGCTGATAATAGCCTTCTTGATCCCCTTCAGTCTGGATTTCGTCCTCAACACTCCACAGAAACTGCTCTCCTAAAACTAACAAACGATCTAACGGCCAAAATTAATCTACATTAGTCTGTACTTCTACTCCTGGACCTCTCTGCTGCCTTTGATACGGTTGACCACCCCTCCTCCTCAAAAAACTCCACACCCTTGGTCTCCGCAACTGTACTCTTCGCTGATTCTCTTCCTACTTATCCAACCGCATCTTTAGCGTTTCTTACAACTCTACTTCCTCCTCTCCTCTTCCTTTCTCTGTTGGGGTCTCCCAAGGTTCTGTGTTTGGACCGCTCCTATTTTCAATCTACACCTCCTCCCTGGGTCAACTGATAGCCTCCCATGTCTTCCAATACCACCTCTACGCTGACGACACCCAAATCTATTCCTCTACCCTTCAGCTCACTCCCTCTGTCTCCTAACGTATCACTAATTTACTATCAGATATATCCGTCTGGATGTCACACCACTTCCTCAAACTCAATCTATCCAAAACCAAACTTATAATTTTTCCTCCCCCGTATGCCCCTTCCCCTGATCTCACTGGCAAAATCGATGGCACAACCATAAGCCCATCCCCACATGCCAAGGTTCTAGGTGTAGTCCTGGAATCTGAACCCTCCTTTAAGCAACACATCCGATCACTGTCCAAATCCTGCCGCCTCAACCTCCGCAACATCTCCAAAATACGCCCCTTTCTAACCAATGACACAACAAAGCTCTTAATTCACTCGCTGGTCATCTCTCGCCTCGACTACTGCAACTCCCTTCTCATTGGCTTACCTCTACATAGTCTATCACCTCTCCAATCTATCATGAATGCTGCTGCTAGACTCACCCACCTTACCAAGCGCTCTGTGTCTGCTACTCCTCTATGTCAATCCCTCCACTGGCTTCTGCTCAGCCAAAGAATTAAATTCAAAATACTAACAACTACGTACAAAGCTATTCACAACTCTGCCCCCAGCTACATCACTAGCCTAGTCTCTATACATCAACCTACTCGTTCCTCTCAAGACCTCCTGCTCTCTAGCTCCCTTGTCACCTCCTCCCCTGCTTGCCTCCAGGACTTTTCCAAAGCCTCTCCAATCCTATGGAATGCCCTACTCCAATCTGACGCCTATCTCCTACTTTATTCGCTTTTAGACGATCCCTGTAAACCCTTCTCTTCAGAGAAGCCTACCCTATCCACACATAACAACTGTATTTTCATTTTCTCCATCAGCTCATCCCCCCCCAGTTATTACCTTTTTGTTTTAACTTAACCCTCCCTTCTAGATTGTAAGCTCTAACGAGCAGGGCACTCTAGTCCCTCCTGTATTGATTTGTATTGCAAGTGTACTGCCTGCCCTCATGTTGTAAAGTGCTGTGCAAACCGTTGGCGCTATATAATATTCTGTATAATATTAATACTATACTTGAAAGTGATGACATACCAGTACATAGCCATAAGAGTAGAACACTGCAAAGTGGTGGCAGACCATATAAGGGTCTCTCATCTCCTTCCAATAATGAGCAAAAAACAACAAGTCTGGTGAAAAAAAAAAAAAAAAAAGAAAGATTTCACTAACAATTAAAAAGATGTATATTGCACGTTGAAATTGTCAAAAAATGTCCAATATTGCATGTATCATAATGTATTTTCTCTGTCTTCTTTCCATACATACCCGATTGTAATGCACAGTTAATGCTTTTGTAAACTTGTAAAACTTTAATAAATTTTTTTTTAAAGAAGATGTATATTTAACTGGTTGCCGACCAGCTGCCACAGTTTTACTGTGGTAGAATGGCACCGCTGGGCGAAACTATGTTTCCTTATGTCCCTATGTCCCTTCGCCTCTTG